>NW_008580158.1:1342297-1398016 GCF_000520115.1 Aphanomyces invadans
TAGTTGCCCGAAAGGTGTATGAAATGGTAAGCAGTATTTGCACGTCGCCGAACTGAAAGCAGCCATATTGCTGGCTTGGTCTCAAATTGGTCTTTCCACTTTGAATGACCTCGTTTTGAGCATGCCCAGGCGTTGTGTGGCAGTGCTGCAATCTAGTGGCGCGATTACAAAGTACTAGCTTTGATTTTGTGTCAATTGAACTGTACACGTTCATTTGTTGTTTGATGGCGTATAAATATTGCGCACTGCGTAAGCTCAAATCTGCTTTGAATCGGCAACTCAGTGCTGCCCTTGAACGATTCTCGTTCAAGCACGCAAATATTGTTCGTAGAAGGCAGTCATCCAAGTTCCAGCTCATGCAACCGTCTTGCAGCCACTCATGACACGAATTTTTGCATGTCGTATACTTATTGCGCGCACTGTAGCTCTTCACGCGGGCCTTGAACACGCTGAAGCAGCTCTCGATTGTGCTGTGCGACAAGGCTCCAGTCGTCGCCCCGGAGGTGTGCGTCAAGCACTCGCTGCTTCTCGTCGGCTGTTGGGCCTTTGCTTTTCTTCATTCGAAGACAAATGAAAATGAACGTGATTTCATTAGTCGGTGTGGTTACCGCGCAATTTTTGCGCGCCTTTCAAATTCATTTTGATTGGAACTAAATTCATGTTGATCCGAACTTTTGCACTCCACATCACTTCCCAAAATTTATATTTTATTTTGATTTCACATTGACATGTGAATCGAAAAATCTTTCAACTTGGCCGGGAATAGGTGTAGTATTCCTACAACGAGGATAAAGTCAGCAGGTTCATGCATTGAAAAGATAGTATATCCAAGATGATTTCATGCATGATATCATGGACAAGGTTGGAAAAGTATATGTCACCCATTGGCTAAAATTACTCCGAAAGGCTACAATTTCTGCATGCAGATAGTCCTGCGACAATACAAAAATCGCGAAAATATGGTGAAGAACCACTGGGGACACGTTTCCGTCGTCACCATGAGAAGAATATCCGTTGTGAGAAAATCGTTGGCGCACCCACGTTAGAAAGCACCGTTAGAGAAACACGGCAATCGATGCACTGTCGAACTTCCCCTGTGCCTCCAACACTACATGGCGTCATCTGTGTCGTTCCACCTCGAGCTGCGCAATGGCCATTTCGTGGACGCAGACGGTCGCGTGGTGCTCCTTCGAGGCGTGAACCTTGGCGGGTCCACCAAGGTGCCGTCGTCAGCTCCAGGTAGTACGTCCATCTCGTTTGTGAACAGGCCGTTCCCGTTGACCGAAGCCGACGAACACTTCAGTCGGTTGCAGCGATGGGGCTTCAACTGCATTCGATTCCTCGTGACGTGGGAAGCCATTGAGCATGCAGGACCTGGCATCTACGACACGGAATACTTGGCATACGTCCGCGCGATTCTCGTCGTTGCACGTAAATACGGCATGTACATCTACATCGACCCCCATCAAGATGCCTGGTCGAGATGGACGGGCGGCGACGGCGCACCCCTATGGACTCTGACGGATTTGGGCCTGAACCCAGCTAACTTCGATGTCACCAAGGCAGCTTTGTGCGCAGACTCCACGACAGACTACCCCAAGATGGTGTGGCCCACGAACAACTTCAAGTTCGCGTGTGCCACCCTGGCGACCCTCTTCTGGGCTGGCAACCTGTGCGTTATCCTTGCGGCATCGTAATTGTTGTCTTGACGAGCAGTGGTGCATTAGCCTCGCCCCGGGCGTGCTGCTGCATGGAGAGCCTGTCCAAGACGTACTACAGCGCCATTACATTAACTCGATGGTGCAATTGGCCCATGCTGTGGCTGACCTCGATCACGTCATGGGCTTTGGTACGTCACTCTGGTGTTCTCGTTGGACTGTAGCGCTCCTCGCAGGATCGATGAACGAGCCCGTGACGGGGTACATTGGTGTCGCCGACATCGAGCAGCACTTTACCGCGAACGAATTCAAGCTCGGGTATGCGCCGACCCCTTTCCAGGGCATGTGCCTTGCCAATGGGATCGATTGCAAGGTCGAAGTGTGGTCAACAGGTGCAGTACTATCTTTGTGGCATCTTTGGTTGACGAGGGCGGCCAGGCATCAACCAGTACATCTTGGGCAGGAGTGATCGGAAAGAGAGCGTAGCCGTGAATGGGGTGCGCGCGTGGAAGGACGGCGTGGGCTGTATCTGGAAAGAGCTCGGGTTGTATGACGTGGACCCTGTCTCCAAGAAACCCACGGCCCTCCGCCGCGACTATTTCCAGAACGTGGACTTTGGTCGCGATTGCTACGTTCCGTTCGCAACGGTACGTGGCTCAACGAAGACCTGGGGCTTCATTTCCCTCGCCCATCTCATGCGTGATGCAAATGCAATTTTTGATTCGAAGGGGGAACTTACTTTCGTGTAGGCATATGCTGCATCGATACGCCAGGAAATGCCGCGTGCAATGCTGTTTGTCGAGATGCCGCCAATGGAGTTCATGGCAGCACCCTTCCCGACGATATCGATTCCGCGGTCGGTGAATGCGACTCACTGGTACGACGGTATCACGCTGTTCTTCCGCGTGTGGTTGCCGTGGTTCACAGTAAACATGCACACGCCATGGCCTGTCTTTGGCCGCAAAAGAGTTCGCGTGAGCCATGTGAATGCCCTGTCGGCCATCAAGGCCACGACGACAAGATGTATGCCATCAGACACACCAACTCTGATCGGCGAGTGCGGAATCCCTTTCAATCTCAATGATGGCGCGGCATACGAGACGGGAGATTTTCAGCCGCAAGTCGACGCCATGGACAACACGATTAGCTCGCTGGAGACCAACGTGCTGAACTATACGCTGTGGTGCTACACATCCGACAACACGAACCAAACTGGAGACAACTGGAACTTGGAGGTAGGACGACGGCGATGCTTTGCATCTGCCCCCCGCGACTGCGGAAGTGGTGGATGTATGGTTTCAGAGCTAATTGTGACGTTGTCTAGGACTTTAGCTTGTTCAGCCGCGATCAAGCCGTTGGAAGCACGGATCGAGATGCAGGTGGCCGCGCCAAGCAGGGGTATGTCCGTCCCGCCGCGTGGAGAGTTCAAGGAGTTCCGACCAAGTCATTTTTTGACTTGGAAAGCATTTTGTACACCCTCGAGTTTGTCACAAACGGCGCAGCTGTGGACGCGCCAACAGTGATCTATGTGCCCCGAACAGTGCATTTTCAAGATGGCGTCGGCGTCACGGTGTCGGATGGGACGTTTTCGATAGAGCACTTGGACGGCTATGACTTGGTGCACTACTGCCACGACCCCAACCTGCCGAGCCATTCGGTCGTGATTAAGCGTAATCATATCTAGTTCGACGTTTTATGGGCGCGGCAGTGAGGTTGCCAGGTGGCGCTGTAGCTAGCGGCTATTCTTAGGAGGGGCTTGTGCGTGGTGCAGCCACATTTTTGCATGCAACCTGGCCGATGACAAAGTTCTCGCGGGGTATGGAAGCTATTCAAGCTGAAGACAGTCGACTCATGACTGCCAAGGCCACGAGTGTCACGCTGGGGGTTAAGGCCAAGTTAACGAACCAAGAAATGGACTTGTTGCGCCAGCAGGTGATGGCGCGCTCACTCGCTTCCCGCGCGTGAGATGAGCAGTTGCCCTCATGAACGGTCGTTGTGTAGCTGGCCAGGGCCACCGCGTACGACCATACACCTCAAGACAACGCGCTGGCACGCCAGCAACGCATCAAACGTCCCCCCCAGTTTGTCAAAGCGTCCAAGTCTGGCATCTACGACCGCGAGATCCCCGCCATGCCTGCCTCATCGAAACCAGGTACGTTGCCATGCCAAGCATCCACGACCCGTCGTGTCGCCCTCAAATGGAGGAGTGAGTCGTAGCCAAAAAGTCTGCGGCGGCGATCCACCATACCGTCGAGAAATTGAATCAAAGTGAACCCATGTATGTGCCGCGTCAGACGAAAGGAATCAACCAGCTCGACAAAGGTGCGAGCTCACTTAACTTGCCCAACGTCTTCAGCTTGGGGCACCAGATCGGTTGCAAGACTTGTACACCGTCAAGCCCCGGAAGCTCAGGTGGGCTACGTCACCAACAGTTGTGACTCCAGCTCACGCCGCCGCGTTTGATGTGCACGCACGTAGCACGGTCCCATTGAGCCTCATGGACACGGCGGCGATCGATGATCTAGACGACAATGGCCACTTCAAGAGCGGGAAACGGCTCGGGCCCGAGCACATTCCCCAAGTGTTTTTGCTCTAACGCGGCCAACAGAACCTTGGACTCGTCATTCTTTAGGGACAACAAAAGCACGCGGAAAGGTCAGCGAGCTAGTCTAACGCGCCGTGGAGGGGTGCCGACGCCGTCGCTGGCCGCCACCACGTAGCGACCTGTCGTATTGCCCTCAATTTATAGCAATTCAACCTTGACTTCGGTGGGGGCCTTGACTTCGGCATGGACTTCAATCTTCTTGAAGAACGCGTCCAAGCCAGCTTCCAGTTCCTTTTGTTCGGCTTCCGTGAGCTTGACGACCGTGCCTTGTTGGGCCTCCAAGTGTTCAGCAAACGCACGCAATTCCTTGCCAAAGGCAGCAGCGACGGCATCCGGCTTGGTTTCGTCAATGGCCTTTTCAGACAAAATGTCCAACGCAAGTTGGAACGCTTCCGCCTTGACTTCCTTCTTGCCGGCAGACAATGTCTTGCGGACGGCGGCGGTGGCCGACGCGACCATGGCTTCTTGAAGCTCTTGGTTGTAGCTTTGTTCCAGCTGGTAGATCGCTTCCAAGTTCTTCACGAACGTGTCGCGGGTCTTGTGGCGCAACTTGGCGTTTTGCACTTGGCAGAGCAACGCCAATGCTTCTTCGTGGGCGACGCCCAAGGTCGCAATGTCCTTCTTGATGGTCAAGATGGATTCGTGCGCCTTCAATGTTTCCTTGGCCAATGCCAAGTTAGCGTCTTCCACGGCGTTTTGTTCGCTACCCATACAATTCCGTAAGACTCGCACAAACAGGTCTGAGAGCAACGAGGACGTACGCCAAGATGGCATCGGCGCGGGATTCGAAGTACGAACCGATGGCGCTGCCGCCGTACTTGTACGCAGATGTGACGAACAACGCAAAGCAGCACGCCAATTGGGTTTCAGCGCCCAACTCGTACCACTAAAGACGAATCATTGAGGCTGCTGTACCCTGGCCAAGGGGTGAATATGGTCAACGTACGCCGTTGCTGATGGCAGGGATCGACACAGCAGCAATGATGGGCAGCGAGATCAAGGGGTCATCCAAACCGTATCGGTTCAAGAAGCTGCGGTTGTCCGCCGGGATGGCGACTTCGCCTTCCTTCTTTTCTTCCTGTTGGCGGAAAGCGCCTAAGAGACCGTAAGAGAAGGGCGACGACTGGAGTAATCAACGCACCAGTGTGGAAGGCCGCTGCGGCGGGCTTGAACGCCGACAAGCGGGCGGTGCGAAGGGCTACACGGCTAAGCATGCTGATGAATCGCGAAGTACCAGAAATGTATGGCCAACATCAGTCAGTTAGCCTCCACCTCCAAATAAACCTTCCCAGAATGCATAGGTATTCATTTGGGAAGGTTTATACGGATACGGTCCCCCTCGATACAAGACCGGACACTTCGACTCCATACTTGAACGCTGTATTTTGGATATATCTCGATGTGCTTGTAGCGAGAGAAAATGCAGAGAGGCCGCGGCCCCCGCGCCGCTTCGACGCAGAGAAGGGACATCCCGCTCGATGAAAATTGTCCACCGCTATGACGTGCAATGAATGCGACCAAGACGCTCACGGCGCGGCCTCGCTTTTTTATTTGGAGGCATACGTATCGAATTCCATCGCCACGGTGCGAATAGCGTAACTCGGCCGTGAAAATGACTATGTCGTGCGCCTTTGAAGAGATTGCGTCAGGGTATTTGACAGGGTGAATCCAGCTCACAAGGCGATGGCATGTATAGCATGCATGCGTGCCATGGTTGAATGGTAAAGCCCAACGACAACGGGGAAGTGCTGTTCAGGAGCCAAGTTGTCCGTCCATGTCTGTTCGGTTGTATCCAGCGCCTCCGGATAAAAAGGATTAAGCCATGAATGTCGTGGATAAAGTTGTGTCGGGCGGCAGTCGCCTCCTGGCGCTGTCGTTCCTGCAGCGCGGGGGCACATTTTTCATGAATATGCTAACGTTACGTCATCTTCCAACACATGTGGCAGGCGTGGGCTTCTCACTCGAGCTTGTGCTGTCCACAACGTTCATTGTTCGCGAAGGGCTTCGATTGGCGTCGCTGCGTGAACCTGGTCTCGTCAAAGCATCAGACAAAGGACATTCCGCACCGACAGTGGGCTTGAGGCAGCTCATCAATACCGCTTGGCTGTGCACAGGCTTTGGCTGGCTCTGCACGACGGTGGCTGCGGTGTTCATGGCACCTCGATTGTACTCAGTCGACGCCACGGACTTTGCGTCGTTCCAGCTGACGTTGTACCTGTACTGCTTGAGCGCTGCGATCGAATTCCTGACCGAACCTTTGTATATTCTCGCGCACAGCAGTCTCATCTTTCAACTCCGTGTGCAAGCGCAAGGCTGGGGCTTCTTCGCGAAGGCTGTCGTCCAGGTCGTTGCCGTGCTGTACTTCGACGTGGGTATGGTCGCGTTCGGGCTGTCCCAGGTCGCGTTCGCCGTCGTCCAAGGCGCGATCTACCTCGAGTTCTTTGTCCGCCAACTGTCGGTCCAGGAGTTTCCGCTGCACTCGGCTGGCGACATGTTGCCGCACGCTGCTGCCGGATTCCGGTCGACTCTTTTGCATTTCTGGAAGACGCTCACGCTCCAATCCGTTCTCAAGTACTTTCTTACCGAGGGAGATCGACTCGTCTTGTCTGCCTTTGAAACGCCCCAGCAGCAGGGGGAGTATGCGATTGCGTTCAACATCGGGTCGCTGGCTCCGCGGCTCGTGTTCCTTCCGATCGAAGATGCCGCCAAATCCATGTTCAGCAAGCTCCTTGGCAGTGGAGCGCGCGCCACGGCTGGCCAACCCGACGCTCTCCGTCTCTTTCAACTGGCGCTCAAGACCATGACGTTCTTGGGCCTTGTGTTCGTCTTCTTTGCCACCAACTACGCACGCACCCTGCTCTTCCTCCTCGCTGGCTACGCCAAGACCCTCGACGACAGCTCTCGCGTCCTCTCTGCGTATTGCGTGTGCGTATACTTTCTCGCAGTGAATGGCATCTGCGAAGCATTTGTGTACGCTGTCGGCGACGAAGCAGCCCTCCAGCGGCTCAACAAATTCCTCGTCCTCTTCTTCGGGATCACCAGCGCCAGCGCTGTCTTGCTCATTCACGTGTGCGAGCTCGGGTCGGTCGGGATAGTCCTCGCCAACTGCGTCAACATGGCATGCCGCATTGCGTACTGCCTACAGTTCATCCATGCATACTTTCAAAAGACCACGTCCAGTGGGGTCTCGCTGTTCCTCGCGTCGCTACCGCACCCAATTATCCTGGCTGCAATGGCGGTATCTTGGGTCATCACCTACACCAGTGAGCTCTATTTCCGGGGACCAAGCCTCATTCGCCACGCTTGCCACGTCCTCGTGGGCGGCATCGCTTTCATCGCGACGGCCGTGCTCGTGTGGAAATATGAAAGGCCGTTCTTAACCCAAGTTGCCACTCTGCGAAAGCAAAAAGCAGTGTAAATGCTGCCTACCGACATGGACACATTCCTTTCAGTGAGCCGAGCGACCGCGCCCCCACCTGAACCCTTCCGCTGACATTCCATATCAATCAAGCAGAGCCCGTCCTGTGTGCACATAATGCGGCCCTCCAAAATAGATTAACGTCCATGTTGCAAGTGGACTAGATGGTGGTGGGCTGCTGCGCAGTCACCACTTGCGTGAACAGCGCGACGATGGCATCGCAAACTTCCTTGGACTCAAACTCGAGATCCAACGTTCTGGACTCGGTCACGATCGAACAGCACCGCTCCGGTACGAGGTGCTGCCGGGGGCTCACCGATCGCTCAAACACGGGCGTTTTGAGCCCCTGGACGATCTGGTGGATGTCAGCGACCAGGATCCCTTTGGACGGGTGGTTGTGACAGGCAGCGTTTTCCCACTGGGCAGCATGCGGAGAGTTCATCGCACTTCGCCGCGGCGAGAACAGCTTGTGCACGATGGATGCCGTGCGGTCCAGGTCCTTGGGGCGCCACCACACCATGTGACACGTTGTACACAGTGAGATGCACGTTGCGTGGGGGATGCCTTGTCGGCCGTACTTTATCGCGGACACGCCAGCCCCGGACGTGAACTGTGTGTGCAAATCGTTGGACGCCGCGACAGCGCGATGGCGGTGGCCTTGCAGGATCCATGGGTGCTGCTTGAGCATGAGGGCAGTTGGGCGGAGGGCTGGATCGACTGCCAGCATCGATTTTATCTACGATCACGTGAGCTTCGTTGTGTCGTCCACACAACGTACGAGTTCTTTGGTCGAGTATGCGACGTGATTCCACTCCTTTGGCGGAAAGACCACTTCAAAATTATGTTTCCGAAGTTTCTGGAGCTTCATGGGGAACGGCGGGTACCCGCACAGCAGAATGTACAGCACAACGCCGAGGCTAAAGATGTCGACTTCGAAGCCGTAGCTGCGGCCGTTGAGGACTTCGGGGGCGGCGTACCCGGGCGTACCGCACGAGTCGGTGGCGCGCTCATGCACCGAGTTGAGCTGCTTGGCAAACCCAAAGTCGCATAGCTTGATTCCGCTAGACGACATGAGGATGTTCTCGGGCTTGATATCTCGGTGCAGGATGCAGTGCGAGTGGCAGTAGTACACGGCTTCGACGAGAGCGGCCATGACACCCTGCGCTTCGGCGTCCGCAAGTTTGCCCTTTTGCGTGACCCTATCGAAGAGGTCGCCGCCGTCGAGGCACTCGATGATCATGATGCACTTGGAATCGTCTTCCAAGACTTCGTGGAGCCGCATTACGTTCGGGTGATCCATCTGCACATGTTGTTAGCACTCATGATCGCGAACGGGGAAAGGGTGACGAACCCGGGACAAAATGAGCACTTCCTGGCTCAGCGCGACGCGATCCGTTTTGGACAGCACTTGCTTCTCGACAAGTTTTGCAGCGAACGTACCGCCTTGGGTCCGGTGGGTGACTTGCTTGACTTGCGAATATGATCCATTTCCCAAATGCTTGAGGATTTCGTACTGCTCTTCAAAGAGCACGGCGGCAGCTTTCTTCGGTGTAGGTACCAGGGCGCGAGGTTGGTCGAGCGCGATCGGCAACGACGAACCATGCGAAGTGGTCGGTTGCTACGAGCACAATCGATGCGTGCACTCAGCATTGTCCTAGATACGCACCCTAGTATTCGTTACGTACAGGTTTGATGGCAGTCGCGGACGGCCGGGAGGTGGCAGCTGCGGCCGCTTTGTCGGATTGCTGTTTCTTTTTGTTCGTGCCACGCCAATCGAAGAGCTGGCGAAATATGCCGAGCGGGTTGTTATGCGTGCTACTACGCTGCTCCGAAGACGGAGCGATCGCGATCCTGGACATCCTTCGCGCAGAAGGCAGAGTGGATGGCACACGTCCGGCACATGGCTCGGATCGCGAAACCTCCAGTCGGTCGCGACGTGATTCCTGCGGGTAGGGGTGGCCGGTTCCATACTTTATTTTTCCATACCGATAGGACACCCATCGGGCGCCCTATCCTGGACGATATATACATTTCGGGCTCGTTCACTGAGTAACCGTCACAACGGCCCGAGTGTCGGGCAACCTCCCTATAAATAGACTCCTGTTCGAAAGAAGTTGTAAACTGAATACTTTCAAAAAGGATTCTGTTTTATGCCCATTTCCTTCTTGCCACGACGAGCACTAATTCGATGGCCTAGCCTTGTGTATGAACGGCAGAGAGCCATCCATAGGGGTGAGCTACTCGCACGCTGTCCAGGCGGCGAGGTTGAGCACCATTGCGCGAACGACCACCTATGCTTCATGTAGAGGTGCTGTGTTGCTCGCTGGTGCGGATAGAATGTCGTCGCGTGGACGACGAGATCGAGGTGAACGATTGCTGATGGTAGGAGGATGCAGCACACTAGGTCCAGGCTTGTGCGCCATGCAAGCCAAGGACGCATCCAACGTGCCCTGCAAAATGAACCGAGACACCGTCGCATGAGATGGAAGTGTGCTGAAGTTGTTCGTGAACACACGTGATGTACGAATGCAAAACTACTTAGTTTCGCACGATGACGTGTCGCAGAATCGATCGGGCACTTCGACGGGGCCTCCCCGCGACCTAATGCCTCGGAACGAAACGGGGGACAACGCCGCCACCATGGTCCGATACGTCGCTTCCGAGATCTCTTCATACGGCATTTGGGCATACGCCCCGTGCGGCACCTTGGGCAAGAGGCTCACCCCCTTAAGTTGGTACTGAAAGTACGCCAATGCATGTTCGAGCTGCGATCCCTCGAGCACCGGATCGAATGCAATCGTGCAGCTCACTTGATTGTCAGCCCAATAGCGCTGCAGAAACGACGCCAGGCTGAGCTGTTCCCACGCCGACAGCTGCGCCAACGTCCGCACATTCTCCCCAACGTCCACTGGAATCGACACGACCAGTGTCTCGTTGGGGGCTTCAGCTGCCGGTTCCACCTGGTACCTGCGCCAAATACCAGTGAATTCACCACATCGCCGTGTCACGGCGGCGTACCCGGCGGCCACCAGCGCAGGGAGTAGCTCCGACGCGCGGTCCAGTCGCACTCGTCGAATGTAAAATCGGCTTTCGGGGTAATGCATGCCAGGGGTCGCTCCGGCCAGCAAACTCACCGTCCCGCTCGGCTTGATGCTGTACGAAACACGAATCAGCCTCAGCCATCCAAAGGATGCCATCGACGCATCGCACCTTGTTGTCTTGATCGAGCGGGGAATCGCCAAAAAGTCCGAGTACGTTTTGTCGTATGCTTGAATGGCGGCGTAACCTTGAGTGCACCAGTCCTTCAGTTCATGCAAGCCTCTACATCGTGGCAAATGGAAGGACATGGTCATCACAGCGGCTGTACCGCTGGGTGATGAATTGCGCGATGCCGCTCATGCTGCACCCAATCCGTCGATTTCGCAGCATGACACGGTTCGTGATGGGCCAATGTGTCTGGCCCAACGTTACTGTCTTCGCATACAAGTACGCGTAGCTACCGCCCATCCAAATACTTGTCAGCCACGAAAAACGTGCTTTCAACGGGGCATACCGCAACGTCTCCTTGTACTCGTCCAGCGTCGAGTGGTTGGCTGGAAACGTCTCGACCAAACAGCACAGTTCGTACGATTCGAGGGTTTGCTCCAAGCACGGGTTGCCCCCGGCCGCGCGTGCGTCGCGGTGGTCCGGGACACCGTCCATGCGGCTATACTCTTGCATGTTTTGGAGCCACGCAAACCCAGGCTCGCCATTTCTACGCAAAACCCCAACTCGTGATCGAACGCAACGAACAGACAAGGATAGAAGGTGCTGCTCACGTACTGCACGATCTGGTGGCAAATGGGGGCGTAGTCCATGCCAAGGGTGGCAAACACCGAATTGTTCGACGTCCACCCGTATGCGGCGCGTTCGGGATGTTGCGCGTAGTCCTTGAGGCAGACGTACGATGGATCGTTGGCGTCGCCAAACGCAATCTCGGCCGTTCGACGCACGTTCCCGCTCACCACACAGACCCCGATGTGGTTCATTAAGTCGACAATCCCACGGACCTATTCCAAAGGCAGAGGTCAAGCATGGTAGGAAGGGGCTCGATACCGTCATGGCACTCCCGAGCAACGGGTCCAGCGTCGCCATGATGTTTGCGTGCATGGCTTTCAACGAGTCCGGGCCCGAACTGATGCCGCCAAAGCCCTTTATGGCCATTCCAGCAGGGCGGATCTGCGAATAGTCAAAGGCGGGAAGGGGACGATGCAGAAAATACGCCTCTAGAAGCACCCGCAGGCTCTCGACCCACCTGCCACACACCGCGGAGATGACCAATTTGCACTCGTAGGATGAATTGAATGACTGTACCCCTCCCGGCTGTCGGCAATGTTGAAGATTTCGACAGTGCCGCCGTGTTTTGGCCCTTTGACCATGATTTTCCCAGCGCCCTTGGTGTCGAACCCGACACCGACACCCAGCATGGCTGCGTCCATGAGGAAGCAGAACGGCTCGGCGGGGCTGAACCGGCGGTCCACGTCCTCCGTCGACACGAACGCGCAGTTGTTTAGTGCTGCGTACAGCTTACGCTCTTCTGTGATGGGGGATCCCATGGCCCATAGGCCTCGACCAGGTGGAAGGAACTTCATGTTGAAGATACGACGGAACATTTCTCGCGCGCTTCGATGGGCCTCTTGGCCATTCCATCCCAGTCCTGTCAACAGTATGGAATGAGAAGTTGACTAGGTAGTGAGATGCCGGGATTTTTTTCCGACCTCGATGCTCCAGCCAATGTTTCTGCATGTTGTACGTGCCATTGACGACGCGCTCGACCGTTTCGTACCTTTATCAACGATGTAGCGACGAAGCCGAACACGACGCGACTCACCATTGTTCCTTGGTGCCATCAGCCTTATCACGGGAATACGTGCGCATGTACACGAGCTCCCCGAGGCCGTTGAAACCGAACGGCGGCGGCACATCCTTGAACGTATCAACGAACCTATGGATCGCTTGACGTCGCGACAAGCACGAGTCGGAGACAACCCTACTTTTTGGACAACCGAAACTTTTTTTCACGCTTGTGGGTCGAATCGCTGCGGAATAGCGGAATGAAATCGTTGGCAAACCCGTGTAAATTGTCCTCGGACGGGCCATCAACGTCTTCATCGTAATCGTCGTCCGAATCGGACTCCACCTCGATTGTGGTTGAAAATGGAGGAAGCGTCGTCGAGTGACTGTAGCGAATTTGGGTCGTTTTTTGTGCATATAGAGCTGGATTATGGAGTCCAAGGGCGCAGGGCCGATGCAGGGCCGCCGTCGCGGTCGCGACATAGCGCCGGC
This sequence comes from Aphanomyces invadans, assembly GCF_000520115.1. Classification (NCBI taxonomy): domain Eukaryota; phylum Oomycota; class Saprolegniomycetes; order Saprolegniales; family Verrucalvaceae; genus Aphanomyces; species Aphanomyces invadans. Next base: position 1,355,304 of record NW_008580158.1, read on the forward strand.
TTGCACCTCGCAGCAGACAAAGCATGAAAACAAGCCAATGGCCAATCATCATTCGCGAACACCGCATCCGGTTACTGAACGGATCATATTATCTCACAAAAGTATTATTTCTGTGATTAACGAAGCTCGCGGAAAGGGTGTATATCTATTAGACTAACAAAAGGTACTCATATCTTGGTGCACTAACCTGAGTTACTAGTCAGTGTGAATTTGTGATGTGGTGTGATATTGTTCCTTACGATTATCCGGTCAATGAGATTTCATCGCTAATTCGACCAAGTCATAAAAAATTTGATGTTTAGGAATGTTAACAGAGTAAATCGCATATTTTTAACGAGATGGCAATTGGCAATATCATAATAAATTAAGCTCGTCATACAAATAAATGCTCAAAACAGTACCACTCATAACCGATCTCTGGCGGTTTTCTGTCGGCAGATCCATCGATCGCTCGCGCAGGAGCGACATCGACACAGGAACAAGGGACGACGAGTGTACTTAAAGGCTGGACGTCGCCGGCTGCCATTTGTAGTCTCCTTGGTGGTAAACGAATCCATTATTGGCCGAGAGCTCGTCGCTCTCGACAGGGCCTCGCGATCCAAAAGTGTACGGCAGCGGCTTGATCTTCTTTGCTTCGATCTCTTGGAGAAGAGGGGTGAAGATGGCCCACGCAGCTTGGAGTTCGTCGTTCCGAACAAACATGGACTGATAGCCACGCAGCACATCCAGCATCAGACGAGTGTACGCGTCCGGCATGTGGGCGTCGGCATATCTACAAGCCAACCACACGTCATTAAAAAACTCCAAGAAGGGCCGACCGAGTTGTTTACCTTGCAGCATAATTCAAGTCCAATTCGCTTGAGATGGGAGCCGTGCGCAGACCAGGCGACTTCACGTTTGTCTTCAAGTACATGGCTTCGTTGGGCTGCAACCTCAGGACGAGCTCGTTGCGAGGGATGACCATGTTAGGAAACATTTGGGTGGCACCCGCCGCTTCACGAAACTGAATGCGGACTTCAGCCTTGCGTTCGTCCAATGCCTTCCCTGCCTTCATGATGAAAGGCACGCCATCCCACCTGTTCAGTGCCATGAATGAGATTGCCAATCTCTGAGCCAGCAGCAGCACCTTTCCAAAAACACCAGCAGCATTTTCCGAGTCGATTTTCCACGCAACAGTCGCAACCATCAAAGAAAAACAAGCTGCAGGATCGTAATACACACCAGCAACACCCAACAATCGCAGCAACTGCACATTGGCAATTTGAGGAATTTCTTTCGTCACACAGCAATTTTGATTCCACAAAATGCATCAAGCAAGCCGATTTTCGGCCACATGGGAGACAAGAAACACAGTCGTACCTGGCGTTGTTCACTCGCAGGACTGCCGTGCAGTAAGTCGGTGTGGTCGAGTCGGGTGGGACCGTCTTATCGTCGAGGTACCCTGGCTCGTTTGTTCCGTTGCCCACGTACTGGCCGAGAACAACGTCGTCCAGCACGACCGGTTCAATGCAGCGCAGCACTTTGACCTTTTCGTTTCGCACAAACGTCGCGTGGTCGTCGCCTGTGCACCGCACCGGGGGCTCCATCGCCACAAGCGACAGCACTTGAAGGAGATGGTTCTGCATCACGTCGCGGATGATACCGTACGAGTCAAAGTACCCACCGCGGCCCATCGTGCCAATGTCTTCCTTGAACGTGATCGTGACACTCGAAATGTGTCGTCGGTTCCACAACGGCTCGAGTGTGGCGTTTGAAAAACGAAGCAGCAGCAAGTTTTGTACCATTTCCTTCCCAAGGTAGTGGTCAATGCGGTAGACTGCGTCTTCGTCGTAGAGAGCGCCCATGGCTTCGTATTTCAAAGATGAGCATGAATGAAAGACATCAGGTACACATACCGTCACAGAGATCGTTGCATGATCCTAGATCGTGGCCAAATGGTTTTTCGACGATCAGGCGGTTCCAGCCGGACGTCGTCAACGCTGCGCGTTTGATGGCAGTGCCTGCAGCGACAAAGACGTTGGGAGGGATTGCAAAGTAAAACAATCGATTGTGGACGCCAAGCCCCGTGCTTTCTTCGAGGGTCAGCATTTCCGTGGAGACAGCACCAATATTCTCGGCGGAATCGTATCCGCCATGGCGGTATACGCACATGTTGAGGAATTGCATCTTTTTCCGTTCGTCCACGTCCACCAACGACTTCAAAAACGGCGACAGGAACGCTCGAAACTCCTCGTCCGTCTTGTGTGATCGGGCGTACCCACAGATGATCGTGTGGGTGGGCAAAAAGTTGTGCACGTACAGCTCAAACAGTGATGGATATGTCTGGGCATCATGTTAGGACCTGGGTCAGGAGCTGTCCAAGCGTACCTTCTTCTTTGCGAGATCTCCAGAGGCGCCAATGACAAAGATGCACAGACTCTGTTTCATGTACTCGGTGTGCGGATTCGCGTGCTCGATGTGGACGGTCGCCATACTGGACGTGGTGGAAGCACTTGGAGGATCCGCGACTGCGGAAAGTTCCACCAACACGGTGCGCCCAACGGCTTTTTCGAACGTCCCGCACGTGTTTGAAACAACTACCCAATCGTGTGCCGGGCGTTTTCAATGGCCGGAACTCGTTCGATACGTATTTAAAATCCTGAAATTGGATTTAAAACTCCATCATTCGTTTGAAACCGTTCGTAACACGCCCCACTCAGTTGGAAACGTTTCGTAACTTCGATGGTGGTTGGGACCGTCGCATACGCAATCCGATAGTCGCTTCAGTCGGTGGGCCACGGCCCATCAATCCGCTGATACTTGACATGCAGTCATGATTGAACATGCGCGGGGCATGTGCATGGCTGGCTGGGAGGCCATCATGCCTCCTCGTCAAGCAGGATGCGCCGGCTGTGACGTGTTGCACATACTGGCCCAAGCCATCAGGGGCAGCATGGACTTGGTTGTAGCCATGATGCTCCATGCAAGAACGCAGGGAGTTCCAGGTTGTTTGGTGCAATTATACGATCAAAACCGCCGCGAGACACTGAACGACGTCTTGGGTCCCGTTTGAAACCCAGTGCACTCGACGTCATAGACTGGCCCTGGCGTCTTGACGACTGTCGATGGTCGCATGCGCTTCTCCGATCCAAACGTCGAGTTCACGCAGGGCGATGCATACTTGGGCGGTGTGCCTGGGCCGGGCTCAGCAGTCGTGGGCCCAGGACCAATCAGGCTCGCGTGGAGACCTGGGCGCTTGGACGAGCCCATGGAAAAGGCGTTCGTGACCTTGTTGTCGAAGGCACACGGCATGTTATAAATCGGGCCAGGGGACGGAGTTGCATTGTCTCGGAGGGGGGTGCGCGCCGCGACGTTGAACGACAGCTCGGACGCCGTTCGGTTCATCGAAGACACTTGCTTACCGCATGACTTGGGGGCTTCATACGCACCCAGCCCTGACAACAGTTCAGCCACCAGGTAAAGCGTGCCACTGCATCGGCATCGATTACCACTGCCAGGCTTCTTTTGCCGGTCCCAATCGTCACGGGTGCTTGTGCCAAAGCTCTTCGCATCGCCCCCCAGTGTTCCCGGGAGTTTGTACAGCGCATCTGGTCACAGGTGTGCAACCAACCCCACAATCAAATTCAAACCAACCTGTGTTTGCATTGGAGTTTTGCCACTTGAAACGAGTCTCGGTCGTTGTAAAAGGCGTCGGTGTGTGGTGCATGCCCCGTTTGGATGGGGATGCAAACAGCGGCGCCGGCGCCGCGTTGTCCAGGCCGCTCATGATTCCAAAATACATCGCACCAAAGCGCCGACACACTATAATTGGATCACTACGTGATTGGCGTTTTCAATCCCTTGGAGCTCCGAACCACCTTTATCATACAACGCCATGGTACAAGTGAAAATCCTTTGTCGACGGGCTAGCCACGCTAAAGTTGACAAACGACTCCGTAGCTGCAATTGCCATCCTTCCAAACGCAAACGAGTGCCATCTTGCAACGATCACGAATGCACGAAGTGCGTGCTGGATCGCGGGGCCATGGATCAGTGCGATGACTATAGCCACCGCAGTCCCGCTCGTCCTCACTGCCACAAGTCGACCTCGTTTCGCCGACTGAACTAGATGCAGCCTGACGATCGCCGGTTTCACTTTCGTAACTGTCACGGCCATGACGGACACGCATCGTATGGCGTCGACGCGAAAGGCCTTTGCGACCATGCCCCCCGCCGTACGATACATTCCAGACCCTCTGTCTCTTCCACTCACGTCGTAACCTTAGCTGTACATGAAGTACCTCGAAGCGACCATCGACACCCTCCACTCCAAGTCGGAGCAGATCTTTCGAACGTTGCAAGAACGAGACCGCGACGTCGGGGAGGCGACTGAGCGGCTCGCGTACTACCAAGACGTCGAGGCCACGTGCCGCGCCAACACACTGGCGCTCGAGGAGGAAGCGGCATATCACAAGAAGAAGTGGAAAGAGGTAACAAGCCTTCGTCAACCCTCTGATTGAGTCCAGTTTGTCGTAGCTGGACTCGATGCGACGACAAGACATGACAGGCCGCGCAAACCTTACCCAACAAGTCCAAGCGCTCGAGAAACAGTTAGTCGCGAGCCAAGACGTGGTCCTGCAACTGCGCCAGCAACTGAACTCGTCGCAGCTGGAGCAGACGCAACTTCAGGCCCTGGCGACCCACCAACGTCAGCAGATCGCACTCCTGGAAGAGAAGGCGAACGATCATGACACAGCTATTCAAACGGTTGGCCGACGGCCCTTCGTCGCCAAGTTCATCGCGTCGTGAGCATTGTAGGCACTGCGCCACCATGAAGAAGCGCTCGATGCTCAAAAGGCGCTAACTCATGCCTCTGAGACAGAAGCCATGCGCTGGCAACGGCAATGGCAGGATGAAGTGGGCAAGGTCATATGCAAGTTCATTTGCACGGACGGCGCTAACTTGTCAAAAGCAGACTCGCGACTTGGACAACGAAATTGCACAACTAAAGGCGGGTCATGCTGCGTTCGAGGCCCGCCTTGTGAGTGCCCAGAGCGTGGTGTCGGAAAAAGTGCGTCGTCAGGTAGGGATCGTTTGCTAACAGGTGCCACCTGCTAGGACAGGGTAATCCAGACGTTAGTCGAGAAAACCAACGCACTCGGGCAACTTCTCCTCGATGTTCAAGCGAGTCAATCGCGGATGGTATGCCTCCTGGATCGAAGACACCCATTGACTCTACGGAACGCAGGCCGATGCAAATGCCGACCATGTCAAAGCCGTCGAACGGCACGCACAGCACGTTCAGGTACGCCTCACGCGTGGTTGACGGTCGGTTGAGTGTGGGGGAGACTCTTGAAGTACAGGTTGCCCAACTCAGTCGGGCGCGCAATCAATGTATCGAGTGGAAAGCACGACACTGCGATCTGTGGCACGTTGATCGGCTCTGGTCGCTGCAACGTATGACATGGCTGCAGTGGCAATTGCACATCCAGTCCAGTCGACGGCGGCGCCTGGAGGCCTCTCAGATGCAGTGGCGTGCCAAACTCGGCCATGTCGTTGCCCAAGTCCGCGAAATGAAGCTCGCTATGGCGCCGATGCAGGCAGTAGTAGCCGCGGCGACCTCTCAACCATGGATGCCCACGATCGCAGCTATCACGATGGCCATGGAGAAGGTACACTAGTTACCTCGGATGGTTTCCATCCCCTCATGGCATTCCAGGCAATGGAGGAGCGCAATCGAGCTCAAGAGGAGCGAAGCACGGCAGTAACTCGTGTGACCGAACTCTGTGGGGCGCTGGAGGCAGCCGAGACATCGAACGTGACGACAATGGCTCAACTGGCGCAGAGCCAGGAGCTAGAAGACATCCTTAGCCATCAGCTCCTCCACACGTCGACCCAACGGCTCGCGATGATTTGCTATTACGTACACATCATATCTGCATCTTGCGCCAAGAACTGACATTCGAGACCCTGTAGACGTGGAAAGAGGTTCACTTGCGACGCGTGGTGGGCACGTGGAGCAATACGGCATTGCTGGCAACCCGGGAGAAGCAGGTAATTCAACTTCTAGAGCAGCTCCAGGCACATTCTAAACGAGGAAGAACGGTAGAAGGACCGTGCTATGTCGACACCCGAAACGAGTTGGCACTTGATGCACACTGAATCGCACGTGGACTTTGATGCAGTGCGCATGCCATTCAAGCTGCTGCGGCGAAACAAAGTGCAGCAAGCGTAGCACCGTGCGAATAACGAACGTATTCAGTGCTTCTGTTCAGCCCGGAGTGACTAGAGCTTCACGGCCACAAACGACAGTCTTTATTTATACGTGCAGTGGGTTTAAGTGCGCGAGGGGGTGCACAGCAGTGCTGCAGAGTCCTTTTTGACAGCCATGATGGACGAACGATGCGGAGCGAGATAGATTGAACCGGGATAGACACACTAACAATTGTCGATGAAAATGACATCGAACGGGGTGTTAAGCCGTTTGCATCGACAGCACTTTGGCTTCGGCGACTTCGGCAGCTGGCGTTTCGATCGAGACAAACTCGACCTCCGTGGTAAAATCGACCTTGGCTTGACGTGGCTGGCGAGCCTTGATCCGTCGGCGAACGAAGACGACGGCAGCAAACGCAATCAGGACTACAAGCGCGAGAACGATGGCGGCAATGGACCCGCTCCCCAGCGCCTTGGAACCAGTCGACTGGGGTTTCCGGGTGTACTGGACGAGGTCCGCAGGGGCGGCACCCTTGATTTCAATCGATGTCGGGGTACGGTCCGGAACGACCATGACTGTGTAACTTGGAGAGGGGACCGTGTCGGGGAATGGGTAGTACGTGCCGGTTACGTTTGTCGCGGCGTCCACAAGCGCGTACACTTCGCCCGTGCCGCGGTCTTCGATCGAGAAGGAGTCGGTCGCTGTGGCATAGATGTTGCCCTTTTCAAGGAGGACCGCACCCGTGTCATGGCATCGCATCGAGCTCATGAACGCGCTGCCGGCGCCGCTGGTTTCGACAAAGCTCGAATCGCACGTCCCATCGTTGAGGTACACAACGTTGCCATCGCCAAACACTTTGGTGATCAAGTTGGTCGCTGTGATGGATGTGGACGCTGGATCGGTCGTCGTGGGGTTTGCCCCCACAAAAACGCTGCCCGATCCCTCTGCGACTGTGACGAGGCTCGTCGCGGCGGTGTTGCCAGCCAAAAGCAAGATGTCACCACTTCCTTGAGATGACAGGTCAATCACGTCAGCGGCCAGGACGTTGTTCACGTTGATTTGAATGTCGCCAGTGGAGACGGTCTCCACCATGAAGGAACTCGACCCAATGTTGTCGCTCTCGACAAAGATCGTGCTGGAGCCGGAGGATTTGATCCCGATGTCGCGGCTCGAATCCACGATGAGCGTGTTGGGCCCGACAACCGTGCTGCCACCATCTCCAGCATGTACGTACTGCAGCGAGTTGGACGGCATGTATATCTCTAACAGGTAGTCGCCAGCAACGTCCTGTCGACTAGAGAACTGGAGCTCCAACGTGTCGCCATTCGGCCCCTCGTTCTGGTTGACCGTGAGCGCGCGGACCAGGTCGGGGTTGCTCGCTCGGAACACGATCGAAGGACTCGCGTGGATAGGATCTTCGTGAATGATGCCCCCCGTGTTGATCAAGGTGAGACTTCGTACTCTAGTGGACGTCGCGTTGAAAATGGCAGGGGCAGGCCACTTGTTCATGGTACCAGGGGGAATGCGTGGGGAATTGAACAATGCCATCGTGGCCACATGCAGGAAGCGTTCGTGGCAAAGATAGCTGGGTGGGGAGGTGGTTACATGCACATCAACCCAAGATAGAGTGCCTTTCTTGGGGTAACGACGCGAAACCGACATGGGAAAATAGCTTGGTGAAGAACGGGGTGACCGTGTACGGCGATCCGTGCTGTGCACGCCAATGTTTGGCGATCTTTGCCAGCTCCATGCAGATGTCGTGGAGGTTCCTTGGCTGCGTTGGGCTAGCGCTCGTGACGCCGCAATGAAGCGTACCATCGCTCGTTTCCCATGCACCCTGCCACCCCAGATGATCGGCACACCAGTACCCGCCAGAGTAGTTCAAACGATCCGACGAGCCGCTGCAAATCTGTCCATGTCCAGGGGCCAATGTCCACCAACAAGCCGGAGAAACGTCGAATAGCTACGTGTGCATCGCTCCAAAGAGTGCAGACGGTAGAAATGAGCTTGTATCGAGTTACGCTACATCGCGAGGGTGGTGGACTCCTTGGGAGTCGACACCTTGGCAAACGAAAGGTCGTTTTTCGTTGGAGACCGTCGCGACTTTTTGAACTTGTACACTGCCAAAGCGATCACGGCGGCTACTGACATCGCGACTGCCAGCAGAAAGACAGCGGCTTGCGCTGTGGCTGTCGACGAGGTCGTTGGACCGCGATCGTCCTGACCTGTGGGGGCCTCAGGCAGGTAATCCAGCGGATGATGGTCGGGCATGATAAAGCTCGAGAAGAACGGCGCGGGCACCACGTCGGGTAGCGGGGCATACAGTCCTTTCACTGTGACGTTCTCATTGAGCTCGGCAAACACTGTCCCAGCGCCGTCGTCGGTCGTGCTAAGCGTGCAATACGCCTTCAAGTAAATATCGCCCTTGTCGAACACGCCCGCTGTGGTGGTGTGGCAGTCCATCGAGTTGGCAAAGATGTTGCCGCGGCCATTACTTCGGAACTGGCCAAGGTGGCATTGCCCAACGTTGGAAAACACAATGTCGCCATCGCCGTACGTGCGACCGTTGAGCGCGATCGTCGACAGCATGTGGCTCCCGTCGCGTCCAACGTATATGCTCCCTGTCCCGGCGGTCATCGCAGTCACTGTGTTGGTTGTAGTATTGCCCGCCAGCAACGCGATCGAACCAGCGTCGACAGACACGAGGGTGACTTCGCCAGCAACGAGGTATTCGTCAATCGAGAACTGGATCAAGCCAGACCCACGCGTTTCCAGGCGGAAATGGTGCGCCTCGATCGCTGGGGTCTCTACGATGATTGTGCCCGACCCAGACGACACTACCGAGACGTCGTTTACGGCGCTAACTCCAAGGACGTTGGGATAGACAACTGTGTCGAAGGCAGTGCTTGCATACAGGTGCTGGAGTGACTGCGGTGGCATGTACACGTCGATAAAGTACTCGCCTTGAATGCGCTCGGACGGCGGCGACGCCACATCCACAGTCAAGACCACATCGCCGTCGTCGTTGATCGTTTCGTTGACCGTGAGGGATTTCAAGAGGTTGCTATTCGAGGCCCGAAAGACCACGGAGGGCAATGCGTTCGCGGCGGCGCTCTCAAACACGTACGCGTTCGTGTTGTGCAGCACGACGGTGTGGAGGTCGACCGACGAAGCGTTGTACACACGTTGAAGCCACGACGACATGACGTCGATGGCGATGGAAAATCAATTATGAGAGCTCCGACAGGCTGGCTGACTGCATGTACAAGCAGAGGATCTTCGGAAAAAGATATCGAAGCAAACACCGCGGGTTGTACGGGATTCCAAGCACGTCAGTGGCTAAATGTTCCTCATGGCCTGTCAAGGTTTGCCACAGCATGACGAAAGCAGTTGGATGGCGGTTCCTTCTGCATTCAAGGAGTACCATAGCAAAGTCATCTCGGCGTCCAGGCAATTGTGTTATGCTGGCCGTCGCGAGAGGTTCCGTCTGTCGCGATGAAGCGCGAGAGCGCTCGAAGTTTGTGAGGACGCTTGGTTTGCTATAAATAGCAACACCCCCTCGCGCGAGTCGCTCGGCAGTCGTTGCGTTGGCGACGTGGGGGAGGTGGTCGTGCCCGCCGCAAGATGTTATTAACCCACGACGCCCCAAGAATGAAATCCTTTTGATCGATAAAGAGATCGCCGAACTGCCGATTGCCACGCGGACGTTGACAGGGTAAGTTGAGAATGTATCGAAGAGGCGCGGTGTAGCAGGTCGTTTTTGGAAAAGAGGAGTACGCTGCGCAGGCAACTTCATTCAGCACATGAACCCGCATGCAGTAGCATCGCGATCGGAGAGTTCAAGTGGGGGGTTGAAAAGCGAAGGAGTACTCGTTCCAATTACAGTGAATCGCACACCCAGCCCCTCTGGCGATCGATCCTTCCAATCAACGAAACTCCTCGCATGGCGGAAAACTGCTCACTGTCAACTTCATCCCTCCACTAGTTGCGGTTGTCTCGAGTGTGGGGCACGTGCTGTGTGGAAAAAGCGCACCGATGGCATGCGCAGCATGTGCATGCGGGTAACAAACGGTCCGCTGCCTGCTTGCCGAACCCAGGAGGGAATCACCAAAGTGGCACGTTGGTGCGCTGGTACCGACGCAGCACAGCACAACTCCCCTGTATGTCCACATCCATGCAGGTACTCCAGAGTCCATTGAAATGTGCGAGGATGGACGCGCAACCCCTCGTGGCCGCGATCGACATCCTCGCAATCTAGCCGCGAATCGAGACATGACATTCGAACGTCAATTAAAAATGCAGTACAACTTGGTTCGTTGCCACGGGAGTCGAGGCTTCCGTGAATGCCTTGAGCTGCATTTGGACACCGCGCTTGGCACGGACCTTGCGCACGATGCATGCAATCAAGATCACGGCTGACAGCCCAAGAACTAGACCAAACCACAGTGACGCGTCTGCGCCAGTGGATTTTGCAGGCAACGTTGTAGCTGGTCGTGCCGTCGTTGTCTTTGCCACCAAGCGGATGGTTCGCGGAGACCGAGCGGGCTCGACCATGGGCACGTACGGCGGGACAGGGACCGATGGAGGCATGACCATGACGGATCCAGTCACGGTTGCGCCCCCCGTGGCAAACACTGTCCCTAGCTCAGAGTCTTGCACACGCAGCAGCCCTGTCGTCGTCAGGTAGGTGTTGCCGGTGCCGAGGATCACGACGTTTGAGTTTTGGCATCGAACGAGGTGCATATACACGCTGCCATGACCACTCGTTTGGATGTCGCTGCCTTGGCACGTTCCGGCGTCCAGAAAGACGACATTTCCATCACCGTACGTCTTTGCCGTCAAGGATGTTGCGTTGAGCGACACCGGAGTGGTCTTGGTTGTCGTCTTTGTGGCGGGGGAGCCCATGTACACGCTTCCAGATCCCGCCGAGACGGCTGAAAGGTGCTTGGTGGTCGTCGAATTCGCCAGCAGGGCAATGGACCCAAGGGAAGTCGTCGACAAGTCGACGCTCTCGGCCGAAACGGACCGGGCAACGTTCAACTGGACTCGGCTTGACCCCCGCGACTCGACCACAAGCCGGCTTGCAAGTACGACCGATTCCTCCACGACAACGGAGCCCATGCCAAACGACGAGATCGAGATGGGACGCGACGCGTTCGCGCTGAGCACACGCGGGGCGACGATTGTGTCGCCGCCTTGGTCGGTTTGCAAGTACTGGAGGGAATTCGTGGGGACGAAGATATCGAGCAAGTACTGGCCTTCGACCGTCATATTTGGCGCAAACGCGAGCTCGACGACTGCGCCGAGATTGCCAGCCATAAGTTTCAACGTGAGCGCGTTCAGCAGGGCCATGTTGGACGTTCGAAAGACCACCGACGGCTTCGAGTTGGCCCGATCCTCGTAGATGTAGCCCCCCGTGTTGCGCAAGACGAGCCCGTGAACCGAGTCCACCGACGCGGTGACGTTCACAATCTTTTGGTGGTTCAACGTGCTCATGGCTCACAGAATGCGAAATGAAGAGGCGCCATGGACTCGCCATCGGCTCGTCCTCCACAAAAATTTCCTGACCAGTCCGAAGCACACACCCTGTTCGTTCTATATTCGAACGTGGACGACCGGCAGCTTCGTGGAATGAAGAAGAGATGCTTCAGAGGCAAGGACGAGAGGAGCCCGCATATTGGTTGCCATGTGGGGGGCATCAGCGGGGGATCGGTAATGGGGCTGCAGACCTGGTGGGACAGTTCGAAACGTGCGCAACGAGTCGGTTGGATTTGATGGGGCGCGCTACGTCATGTATGCAGAGGCCGTCGTTGATGGACTTCGTGGGAGGACATTGCAAGCGTGGCTGGCATCGGACTGACCTTACCGACCTTTCCTGACAGGCGGGTGGTCTCGTCGACCAAGGCGTACACGACCATGGCGCCGGCATCCTTGGATTCGATGCCGAATGAGGCCGCGTCAAACACATCTCCCGTCCGAGCAGTATCACGGTTGAGTCCTGGCTCCGCACCCCGTGCGCGAACACGCTCCCCATTTCTGTGGTCTGCATCATGGTGGTGTTGCATATGCCATGATCGACGTGCCCCGTGGCCCATGGCATTGGAGTGCACCGACAGAGTCGTGAACGCCGCGATGTTTTTGGATGCGGCCATGCCGACATTGATGCTTCCATCAGACCTGGCTGTGATGGCGAAGGATCGGGCCGCGAAGAGCGAGGCTTTATCGGACATCGCGGCGTTGACTACAACCAGTCGGATGAACCCGGCCCCCGTAGTGATTCCAACTCGACCTGTCGCGATGTGACGTCGGCAGCTTGAATTTATGTCCCTGGCCATGGAGATTTGATTGGATTCATTTGGTTTGATCCACAGAGAGACGCCATCTTGAAGCGGTAGTCGAAGGGACTGGAGACTATGTGTGAGAATGTCCAAGATGGAAGCTCCGTTCAATGCCCTGGAGGGATCGAATGCAATTGTTGAGCACATCGATTGTGGTGTGCCTGGAATGACGCTTCCATGCAATGTATCCAAACCAGTCGACGTGGACGGCCTTCAGCACGATAGACGGCTCGGAATCGATCGGGTCGACGTGATGGCGGCCACCCGTGCGGCGTAGCACAAGGCCATGGCGGTTGGTCAACAACACGATGCAGCTCTTTTTCCCCAACTACTTGCTGGCATCGTGCAGGTCCGTTGCGATCGCTGGAAACGTTTCAATGCGTCGTGATGATCGGGTGTTGTTCAAAGAAGGTCATCGTGACGCAGCCTTGTCGCCGACCTCCCTGCTGAAATCGAGTTTCAAAACACACAGCAACTACCAGTCCATTCCAAGTTACGTAGCAACTTCGACTCCAGGGCGGATCCGCCACGCCGCTGATGTTGAACGGGGGGGAGGATGCGCAGTTGGTCGCGGACCGGGTGTTTTCAGACCGAGCAGACTCCTTCTAGATCGAGCAGGTGTGGCTCCGGACGTCAACTTTGAATCCCCCCATCGAGAGCAAGAACTTTACAGCCAAGTCCATTCGCACTGGTGACAAACCGGAGCCACCAACGTGCATCATCCCACGTCAGCTGCCTCCAACTCTTGAGTCCACACGTCAAAGGTACAAACTAGCCCTGATGATTCTCGAGGTTGTGCCATCGTACGGCATGTGCATTCACCGTGGCTAGCTCCGGAATGCGATCAATGAAGCGGCATCCTGCCAAATTACATCGACTGCTCAGCATCGAGCCACGACCACCGAGTCGACGATCCTCCATGATGTTTGCCTTGCCAATGTCGATTCGTGAATATGTTCGTGTGATGGAGCTTTAGTGGATCTCGAGATAGTTGGCATGCCGCGTTTGTCGCCCAACGAAATACCCCACGAGACCAGTGCACGCAGCAATCAACACAGGCAATGGAGTCGAATGGGGAGAGAATGTCCAAACCCGCCCGACAGAATCGGGCGGCGGGCTCGTCGAGGGGTAGAACCCGACGAGTTGGAGCCACCACCGAGGCATCGACATGGACGTTGCGACCAAATACTCGTCCGTCAAGTTGGAAACAATGACACCGTCGTGGAAGCGAGTCATGAGCGTCGTAAAGAGCGCCGTCGAGTCGGCATGGCTGGTCTTCGCAAACGCTGCGGACGCATTCGTCAACAACGCCACGAGCAGCCTCGAGTTTCCACTTGCCGCGATCGCGTTTGCTTGGGCATGCACCACTTGTTGCCCTACGCGAGCATGCATCAGCAACAACACGTCGACCACCTCGGTGGATCTGCGTACGGGCAATTGCATTCGTCTCCGTGTGAATTTGGGCGGCGGCCACCACTGGGTGCGCAAATGCGTACCACTTGGACGCATAGTTTCCGACGAGGGCATTGATCCAATACGCCGACGACATGTCAAACTCGCGCAGCGACCCATGGCGTAGCGGCATGGGGACATGCTCCGACAGGACGTACACGGGCGTGTACATGGTGGAGTCTGGGGAATAAGGGCCGAACCTGCGTGTGAGTTAGGCACATTTCCCCTCCTCCAGTGTCCACATGCGATGGCAATCCCCACCAGATGTGATCATTGTGGCCATGCGTCGCGTCCAGCACCGACACAAACGTGTACGAAGCTTCGTAATTCCCGATGGCTCGTTCAAAATGGCCGTCGAGCACATCGTCGTCCGCGACCTCTACGGCTTGTGTGAGCAACTCGCAGCGTGAGCGGAAGGTGCACCGTATCGATTCGGGTCTCCGTACGGTCCTGCCGCCGGGCCTTTCGTCAAGTCGGCATTCGTTCCTTCATAGTGATCTCTCTGGACGCGCATGATGTCCTGCGCGGTCAGCACGTTGTCGACGGCAACCGAAAACGGAACGGAAGTGCCTGTGGGGTCCGAGAACGCGTTGAAGTCGACGTGGCGGTTTGCCAGACTCAGGACGCGGCCGACTCGAAGTGTCGACGACAGCGTAATGTCTGGGGGGCCAGCGTACGCGCTTGTAAAGTCAAACGCGGTCGTGCCATCCCAGAATCCGTGGTGCTTCGCAATGCCAAGCATGTTTGCCGACCACATAAAGTTGTCTGTATCGCTGAAGTCGACTCGGCGGATCACGAAGCGGTTGGCCACTGCAGTGATGTGGTCGTCTGGGATGCGCTGGGCCACCCAAATCGCCGACGCCCCCGTGTCGTCGGGCAATATGTGCACCATCCACGCTTCATTGGGGTCGGTCACCGTCAACGCTTCGCCCGAGTTTTCAAACGCTGCCGCTGTGTCCCAGAATGATCCGTAGTAGCCGAATGTTTCGGCAAGCTCTCCCATGAGCATGACGGCGGCGCGTGCAGTAGCCGACCGCTCCAGGGCCACGCGACCCAACTCGACAATGTCAAGGCGTGCGAGGCCTCCGCCAGACACAGGCTTCGACACGAACTTGGCTGCGCACGTACTTTCACCCAAGGCAACGTGGTGGTCGTTCATGATCGGGTACACGCCTTCAAGGTACCCGTATGTCGCAGGAACTTGAGGGATTTGGGCAATCGAAGGAGTGTCCGTCCAGTTGAAAAAGCGGCGGTCAACAGACGATGGATCGTAGGAAGGGCCGCGCGATGGTCCAACTACATTGTGTGTGATGGTTCACTCCGCGAGAGGCCAGAGGTACCGTGGCGAGGGTACTGCGACGCGAATAAGTACACGTTGCGCTCACTGCCGGCAGGGTGCGTCTGCGGCGGAATCTTTACCAAGCGGAAGTCGCAAAATGGGCAGTCATTGCTGTGCGTCGTCATCGGCGTGCCATGTGCGGACGCCTGCAAACGATTAGTCGGAAGAGCAATGGTGTTGTACCCACCTTGGCGCCGACGAGTATGGCAGTGCAGTGGCCTTTTGCGTTGGGCTCTTTTGCTGCGGTCCACCCGACGGCAATCGCGCCACCTACTGCCACAAACCACCACCGCATGGATCGAGATGTCGAAATGCCAAGGTCACGATCTTTCTCGACCACTTTGGTCGTCGAAACGGGCGAAAAAACATGCCATGATTGGTTCAATGTTTTCGTTGTTGTAACACAATTCGCGGTTTTTGGGATTTCATTGCGAAATAGAACAGTGATTTTGTCACACATTGCGTCGAACGGGAAGTTCTCTATATCGACATCTTCAGCGTCTGCATCCCGCCCTCTTTGACGACGCCAAGTGGAGTTCGTGAGCCCAGTGCCTGGCCTCAGTGGCTTGGCCAATATTCTGTGCACCGCCCCTTTCGACAGTACGTCACTTTGTTGGATTTTATCACTGGGAACTGCCGACGAGACTTCTTCAGAGCTAGATATGGCTGTGCCGAAGGCAATGGTCCCGCGCGGCAGCCTATGAACGACCCACGCAAACACGCATGCGGACATGAACATTGCGTCGAACGAGAAGTGCTCAATATCGACATCTACTGCCTTGTCAGAGTAAATTCGTAAATGCCTTCGTCCGTCGTCGGGGCTATCCAAGAGAAGCCGGCGTTCGACGCACAGGTCAAGACGTAGTCGATCGATACGTTGCGCTTGGTGTAGGCCAAGTAGAAAATGTTGGCGTCGGAAGAGCGCGCGAGGAAGTGGCTGGCAGTGGCAAACAACGGGCCAACGTAGTCCTTTTCGTAGATGATGTCGGCACCGATGAGAACGTCGAACGTGCCTTGGGTCTCTGGGGTCAGATCTTCTCCCCAAAGAAGCTTCTTGCAGCATTCGTCAGTGTCCAGACCATTCAGTTTACAGTTTTCCTCCAGCAGCACCATCGACTCGTCGTCGCCGTCCTATCGAGTCGTCAATGCCTATGGAACGATGAGCTGATCAATTTACCGTGATCAAGACATGGGCACCTAAATGCCACGCCAAGATGCCGCAAAGACCGAGTCCACTCCCGAGCTAGACAAGGGGTCAATATGCAATTCACAAACGAGATCGAACGACGACGCTGAAAATTACCTCGAGCGTTCGCTTGCCTGCAAACAATTGGCGATTTTTGTACATAAAGTCCGACAAGAAATCGCCAGCACGCCACAGCGTTAGCCCAGTGCTGTTGAGCGTCTGGCCAATGTCTCGACGGAGCCCATTCAGATGGATGGCGATGTCGGCGCCAAACTTGTACGAGAATTTGTCCTCGTTTGGTCCCTTCTCCTCCTCGAGTGCGGATTGGACTTCCTTGCGGATATCAAACGAATCGTCGTCATCATCGACTGTGATGCCTCGCTCCAGAGCGAACTCTCTCAGCGCCGCCAGTGCATCGGCCGACAAGCCGATGCCGTCGAGGTCCTGTTCCATCATGGTGGCTGCAAGCAATTGCTAATGCAAGCCCATGATTGGCTCGCAAATTCCGTCAAATGAACGACATTTAAAAAGCCCGGGATTCACGTTAACAATATTCAAATTCGTACTTCGAGTAATAGAATTGAAACAGTCGTTCTCATGGAAAAGGAAACTAATCCGTCGGATTTTTATATTCTCCTGTGCAAATGTATTTTAAATGAATTTCGTATCGGATAACAGCAGTTTTATCCGGAACTAAGTTTCGAGCCTTCGCATATCCTCTGGTGCGCAAGGATGGCGTCCAAAATGACCCCGACGACGAACTTGGATGAGAGTCTTCCCCGCAAACTGACAGCCGTCGGCGTCCTCGGTGAAGTGGGAGCGGCGTACACGGTGTACGAGAAGAACTGGTTCTGTGCTGAATGCAAGCACGAGAACTATGCTCGTCGACCGCGGTGTCTTCGGTGTCGTGCACCGAAAGTCCAAGCTCCCGATGCGCTCGTGTACAGCAAATCGAACGAAGACAGCAAGTGGCGCGAAGCATTGGATCCTTCGACGAACAAGATTTACTACTATCACATTGAGACACAGGAAACGCAGTGGGAACGCCCGAAGGAAATGGGCGCTGCGCCGCACTCGACGGGGTGGTTTGGTCGCGGGCAAGCGGGCCACGACAACTCGAACAAGTACGAAGATCTAAACACCAAGTACCTTGCACGACCGGC
Organism: Aphanomyces invadans; assembly: GCF_000520115.1. Classification (NCBI taxonomy): domain Eukaryota; phylum Oomycota; class Saprolegniomycetes; order Saprolegniales; family Verrucalvaceae; genus Aphanomyces; species Aphanomyces invadans. Next base: position 1,372,975 of record NW_008580158.1, read on the forward strand.
GCGGAAACAAGTCGACGCGATGCCGAACCGGAACACTCGCATGGAAGGCGCGAACGAGTACAACATTTGGTACGACAAGTACATTGGAGACCATTGGGACCACACAAAGGAGAAGGACCCAGCCGAGCACCGATGCTGCCTCGAAACCGACGCCGGCCACACGAAAGCCGACAAAATCGGGAAGGCGAACAAGTTCTTTTGTCTTCACTTTGCCCGCGGGGGATGTGCCCGTGGCGCCACTTGCAACTACTTTCACCGGCTCCCGACCATGGCCGATGAGTTACGTCTCGGCATGCTGCACGACTGCTTTGGCCGGGAGCGCCACGCGACAGACCGCGACGACATGAGCGGCACAGGTAGGATGAGAAGGCGCTGGTGGTGAATTCAATCACTGACCGGCGTGCATCACAGGCAACTTTATGCGAAACTCACGAACGCTGTACGTGGGTGGGCTCAAGGGCAAGAGCATGACTGAAGACGTGATCATGAGTGCATTTGCCGAATGGGGCGAAGTCGAGAACGTCAACATCGTGCACCGCCTCTCCGTCGCGTTTGTTCGGTACCGACATCGGACGTCGGCCGAGTTTGCCAAGGAAGCCATGGCAAACCAGGCGCTGGAAGGAGACGAAATTTTGAGCATCAAGTGGGCCATGGACGATCCGAACCCTGTCGCAAAGCAAGCGGCCCAGCGCGCCGACGCCGACGCTGTTGTTGCCATGCTCAAAAGCCGCAACATTTCGACCGCCCCGGCGCCATTCCAGTACCCCGAAGGCTACCACATCCAGCCGTCCAAGAAACAAAAAACTGCCAACGACCCGACCATGTACCCAAGCACTGACGACCAGTACGTCCACAAAGCACTCGAAGACGAAAAGCAGGCGGCGCTCTTGTCGTATGCAGTCGAGGACGAGTAAAGGACCAGATGTGGCTGAGTTAAGTCTCAACCAACGCCTACTTTTAGCAGTATTTCATGCAAACCTCAATGGACAGCGGTGTGTCTACACGATGTCGACCACGCTGAGGTCCACATGCGTGTCCATCGGTGGTGGACGAGGGAGTACTCCTTCAGGGACGCTTCGCAGCCATCGCCGCGCGAATGGGGGAATGCTGGAGCATCCAAACATTCAACGCCTTTCAAACTATGGCCAGCATACAAGCGACTGTGTCAGGAAGGTGCCCTTCGGCGTTGGGTATGCATGCCCATCTTTACGTCCAGAAGTTCCGAGTTTGACTTGCTTCAACACTCCATTCCGTGGAGTGTGGAGCCACTGCCGGTGGTCCGGAATCACGCATGGCAGAAGCAAATGAAAAGGATTTGTTCTCGTTGTTCGAGTGCGTCGACATCCCCGACGACAATATCCCCTTGACGGGTTGGGACGGGGGACAGCGCCACTTCCAATCGTGCATGCAAAAGCGGCCAACGTGACGACTTTGTCGGGACGCTGCCTACACGGAATTGATAGTTGCTACATGATGAGGTGGCCGACGATGGAGGGGGTTGACGAAGGCAAGAAAAGGCAGACCACAACAAACTCAAACATGTAGGCCGCATCATGCTCTGGCGGCTGCACCACCGCCGCTTGCTTAACACGCAAACGTCCCCGTTATCGCATGACCGTGCCAATTTTCGTCGCCATCGAGAAGTAGGGGTAGAAGTACGCTTTCGCAGGGTTCTTGAACCGGCCGTACAAGTCTCCAGCCAGCGTAAAACTTTTCAGGCGCATCGCGCGGTCCTCGGTTCATCGCATGACGGGTTCTCATCGACTTTGGGTGAGCGCAGGGAGTCGAACTCTCAAGTTGGGCATCGCCGACGGAGGTGCGACATGACTTCAAGGGGATAGATGTCTTAGGGCCGCGTGGTGGGGAGCCCAGCGTCGTTGAGCGCTTGGATCGTTTTGTTACGATCGACAACGAACGTGGGAACGGCAGTGTCGTCGGTGATCGAGGTCGGTGGGTTCCTGCGCAAGCTCAATTTATCGTACTGCGACATGCACGCGGTCGTGAGGGGCATCTTCGATGTCGCATTCGATCTCAACGCGCGGCAGAAATTCGTCATAAAGCCATACTTGAAACGTCACAACGTACACAATCCTCAACCATGATGGCACGATGAAGCAGTCACGAATGGCCGCAATCGCATTCTTTCCCAGACGCCCGCCATGATGGACGTTGCCTACAATTGGCACAACTGTCGCCATATTTCTTCCCTTGGGGCACCAACGGAAAGTGGCCGCGTCACTCGGGCCATGCTGTGTTACCACATGGATGTCCAGTTGGTGGATGCATATGCTGAACAAGCACAAAATCGAGTCGGTCAGCTGGCGGCATGTCCTGAGCGGAGTTCTTGGACAGGTTGCTCGGTACGTCGGATGAGCGCGTCGAGACCACGCGTTCCATGGACTCCTGGCCGCACGAACGCAATCGTCGAGGTATGGTTACCACACTGGTCGCTGAGCTGGCAAACGTCGTGGAGTTGAGTCAGAGGCGCGCGCCACGTTTCAAAGGTGGCGTCGTTGACCAAACGGTTGCCGGTGAGAGGTCACATGGTTGCTTGTCAGTCGGTGGGTGGACAAGTCCGTCCAGCGAGCCGTCAGTGTACCATGCAAGCGCACCACGTACGCTCGGTTTCCACTCGTGGGCCACTGAATGCGCGAGCCGATCGGGCCTGGCACATGATGGAGGGGACCCAATATTCATCTCACAGCTGCACTGCAGAGCCCCGTGGTTTTCAAGTCGACGAGTGCGACTGCCTTCGTTACGTTGTGGGCTTCCAGTGAGCTGAACGTGCCCTCACGTCACGATTCCCACGGGCACTTGGATACGAGCAGTGCCCACCAGCACAAGTGCATGCAGCAGTCGATTGCGTCCGTTTTTCTGTTCCTCCTGTACAGCGTTGATCCGTTTGAGAAGTACAATACGAATCGTCTGTGCGTCGCACAAGTACACGAAGTCACACAGAATTCCTGACCCACCACCTGTGCCCATCCATATCGTATACTACAAGCCTGGCCGCCGCTGTTGTATGGTACGCAGCGGTCGCGACGATTCCGGTGCGGCCAACATCTCGGTTGTGTGATATCGACCACACGTGTACTATGAAGACGGAGAATGGCAATGGTTTTGTACTTCAGAGACGGATGCATGGATGGGTTTGCCTTTCGAGACGGACGTTCCTCGTGGTGGGCGTCCACGGCAAGCCCTCGTTGTGACGACTCTTGCGCAGATAGACATGTTTGGTAGAGCCCGGATACGGTGCATCCACTTGCTGCCAACGCAGGATTGCCCCCTCCTGCACAGTTTGCTACCCAAGGTCGGGTTTCTTGGTGGGGGGGTCCTACCACCATGTGAGAGTATAAAATGGATTGAATGACATCATGCGCCAAATATCGTATTTCTTTCTACCCGAATAATACATATAATTCGTAAGCTTTTGGGTGCATATTGAATATTCGTTTGAAACCCCTGACATGTGGCGGTAGGTAGGGGGGGGTGGCACTCAAATGACGCAACCGCCCTGGCACGAGCATACATATCCTGTGGCTTTCGACATTGCCGCCTACGTGCAAGGACAGACAACGTTGGCGATGAGTGAGTTGGCCGAGCAGTTGCAGGCGCTTGGCATTCGCGTTGAACCCACAGATGCCGTATTCCGCACAGGCAGCGACAATCACGACTACGCGCATGGGCTCCAGTCGTGCATCCCACAGGAAGTCCATTTCATGAACGCGGAGCTGCGCCACTGCCACATCATGGGCGTCGGTGTGTTGCCATGTTTATTCTCTGGGTCTGGCCACGTCTACGAGTTTGTGCGAACGCTGCGCAAGTGTATCTACGGCAAAGTGAAGCACGCCGTCCAGCTTCGTGTGCATCCCAATGGGAACGGCACGTTCGTCCGCACCAATGTCGAAGTTGCCATCAAGGTCATGAGTAAAGCCATCATCGAGCAGGGCAATTTGCAGGAAAACCCACTCGTCGAGCTCGCGACGCAGCAATACTTGTCCACTCCAGGCCATCCACACGTTCTCACTTTGGTGCATCCCCATTCCACATGCAGCCCGACGTGACCTGACTCGCTTTCTAGGTGGAATGCTTGCACGACCCCGAGTTTATCTACGCTGTGCTGCCGTTCTGTCGCGGTGGTGAACTCTTTTCCCTTGTCGAAACGGGCGGCGCCATGGACGAAGACGAGTGCCGGCATTGGTTTGGCCAGGTCCTTCGCGGCGTCGCGTACCTTCAGAGTCGGTACATTTGCCACCGCGACATGTCTCTCGAGAATGTCCTCCTCGACGGCAACACGTCCAAGGTACGCATGTCTGCCACCTCCATTTACATGTTTCAATTTCGTCTGTCGACGGCCTAGATAATCGACTTTGGGCTGTGCGTGGGTATCCCAGTTGACGCGAATGGCATGACGTACGCGCTGCCGCCGTCCGGGGCCGTGGGCAAGATCTTTTACATGCCGCCAGAGGTACGGCATGCCCTTTATCTTGTGTGTGTGTGTTGTCGGCATGCATGATTCATGCGATGGATAAGATATACCGAAACCAAGTCCCGTTCAACGGGTTCGCCGCCGACATTTGGTCGATGGGCGTGATGCTGTTCATTATGATCACCGGTGCCCCGCCGTTCGAGCGGCCAGACGACATGGACCCGCGCTTTCAGATGATTGCCACGGGCCGCATGAACGAAATGCTCGACTCGTGGGGAATGACTCAAGTCTCGCCGTCCGTGCGCGACCTGCTGAATGGACTGCTTGTTGTACAAGACCCCCGCCGACGCCTCACGTTAGATCAAATTATGCAGCACCCGTGGGTCGGCGGGTCCTCGTGATATGGCCCTTGGGCCCCACCACATGCCACAGCAACACCATAAAGTATTATACCAATCGACTCGGCCATGGATTGTGCTAGTCATCGTGCGTGAGCTCCGTATCCAAAAAACAATGGCTTGGCTAGCTCCATCGACGAGGGACCACCATCGAGCGACGACGTGCTCCAAGGGGGAGTGACGACATGTACAGCTTGTCCGTGACAAAGGAAAAACAAACGATGCGCGCAACGACATTCATCCATGGCATGTAGAGACTAGATCTCTACTCGTCGCACTCGAGCTCGACGTCGTTGCGGTTGTTGGAGGGAGGGGAAGCTGTGGGGGACACTGGGGGCTTGGGCACGACGGACGGCGAGTTGTTACGATTCCGTGCTTCGCCGACGTCGACTTCCCAACAGCTCACATACCGATCCTGGCCAGGGTTAAACGACCATTCCCAGTGGAACGTGTACGCGCCGTCGGCTAAATCATGCTCCAGGTCAAAGCACACCGTGCACAGCGCCTTGTCCTTGTTTTCACAAAACTTGGGACAGTTTTGGAACCCCTTGTAGTCGATGACGCCGTTCACATGCGCGCCGTTCAGGTGAGTGTACTCGTGCGGCCACTCGAAGAGTGCGGGGTCGGACGTCTCATCCTTCTTGGACCGGTAGATGCGCATGCCCGAGTCCGGAATGTACTCGTTCGTGCACGGCGCAGCGACGTGGTTCTTGGCGGGGTAGGCGAGGCACACGCGCTGTCCTGGCGTGTATTTGGCCTTGGGCGTCGACGCCGTATACGCATTGGCCGCGTTGCGATTGCACTGGCACGACGTTGTTGTTTGCTGGTACGTCAGCGACCCTTCGTTCCCAAACACGTCACCGCCTACAACTGACGTGACGCACAGCGCCGGGGAATGTAACGAGCCGTACGAGCTGCGGCGCACCGAGGAAACCCAGTGCACTTGGTTGGGTTGTAGTAGTGCTTGTCTGCGTCGGATTCGATCAAGTAGTTGGAGCACTCTACGACGTCGGGGCATGAGCTTTGTCGGGAAGATGGGAGACCGTCGTACCGATCCACGAGTGGCCGCGCACGACCACCGCAACCATGACGCTCGTCAACACCCGAAGAAACCACATTTGCACGAAGTCTCGGTTCCAGGAATGAGGAAGCAGCACCGTCCGCACTTGCAGAAACGCGCCATCATGGCATCTGCTTGTCATGGATCTGCACGCATCATGGCTAAATTTAACTGGGGACACTTGCCGCGATCTGCGCCGTGCACCGACTGGCACTTGGTTTGTGCTGGGGAGAACGTCCGTTTTCGGGATGGCTATTTATACAAGTGTCGGGAGCAGCCTCGAGGGAGTGGGGTGACCTCGCTCGCGCCACACGACTCCCCGTGCTCGCAATGCCCCGATCGCCGCGTCGCGGTGGGCATGGACGCCGACAATTTGAATGGGGACATGCCCCGCGTGGGACACTCTTCGATGGAGACAGCGCATTGCTCCCGCTGCCACCGCACCGTTGGTGCGTGTTGACCACACGCTCTCGAAATCGACACCGAAGGACATACCACTCGATCTTGCATATTTGTGGGATGAGAAAAGGGATGGAATCGTGGCACCAACAGCCCAGTTCGTCGGCGCGGCCGACGTCCACTTCGTCAAAGCACCCGAATCGCGCTCGGATTGAATTGTGTGCCGTGGACGGGTCGCCGACGGCGACGGCGGACACGCCATGAGAATCTTGCGGTCAGGATGAGTCTCGACTCGAAGAGCGTGTTGGAACCATTGTACGACGGCTCGCCAGAGGTTCAGTGGGCCGCAATGGTCATGTCGCCGCAGCAAGCGCCGCATGCGCGACATCAAGCTGCATGCATCGTTGTTAGGAAATTAGACACACTATCCACAAATCCACTTCGGGGCTGGTGCGGACTGTTCATTGCAAATCTTCACCGAAGCGGGATCGGCGACATGGTGAGTTTATAGGAATTGAGCCATCCAGCGGAAGCCATCTGCATACCCCATTCGCCGCACCACGGAGCACATGTACAATTCAATGGGACGAATGTTGGCTTCTCGGTCGCCGCGAGCTTCCTTGCCGTACGTTTCATACAAGCCCAACGCAGCTCGGAGTTCGTCTTCCGAAGCCGCGCGGGGGATATCAATCTTGTTACCCAACACGAGGAACGGCACGTTGGCGAGTTCGTCACATCCGAGTAATGTGTCCAATTCACGCTTGGATTCGGGGAAGCGGTCACGGTCCAACGCATCGACCAAGAAGACGACGCCGTCGACAGTGGCAAAGTAATCGCGCCACAGCTTGCGTGCGGTTTCGTGACCGCCCAAGTCGAATGTGCGAAGGCGAAGCTTGCCAATGATCAATTCTTCAGAATCTATGCAGGCGGACGTCAGACAACTGCGTGCGCCACCTGTAAAGATGTGACACGTACTAGGGTGCAAAGTTGGTTCGTGCACAGCGACACGGTCGTCTTTGAGCATGTGCAACAAGGTGGTTTTCCCGGCGTTGTCCAAGCCCAAAAACAGAATCTTGGCGTTCTTGTGGTGGAGGCCTATTCAGACATGGCAAAACCGCGTCATTGAGTGACATGCGCATTAAACGCAATCAAGTGCATTCAGCCACGCCAGCATCATGGGGCGGTACATACCAAGGAAGCCCAGGATGCCGTAGAACCAGTCCAGGAAGAACATCTTCGTCGTGGGTGTTCACTGCCAAACAGAAAATGAAGGAGGCCGCCAGGGGACAGTATACAAATTCCAAATCTAATTCAGCTTTGGTAGTGAAACTGCGCTTTTTTATTTGACAATTCGCCACGTCATGCTCAAGTCATCAAGTTTCGACGGATATAGTATTCTACAGGTCATTCATCAAAAGAATTCGGAACATCAATATTATTATACAAGGGTATCGAGTGTGGTAGATAAATGACGTCACACTTTTAATTCAGGAATTGTCCAATCAACGGTGGGAAATACCAACTACTGTGGACGAAACAAACTTCGCAACAACTTTAAGAAAATTCGCACAATATTTTGGGAATTTCAGCTCGAAATTGTTTTTCTGCGATAGTACAGGTGTAACGAACTGGGTGGTGTGAACAGTTAGATTTTGGTATCAAATTCTTGCGCTGTTGCATCCATTGTACTCAAGTAGACGCATTCTCGATTGCTTGGACTGTACACTGTCCAGGCACTCTTAAACTCTACTAGAATACGTTTTCCTGCGCATAGTTCTCGACGACAAAAATCCATTCATACACGGATGTTCGAATTTCGGAAGGGCTTTTCTTCGAGAAAAAATCGAACCAATGGATATTGTCTTTATCGATATTCCATATCTATTTTGTTTCGTTTTTGTCACGAATTGATTAACATCCGACCTGTGATTGGATAAAATGCGAAGAATATGAAATGTTTGCTCTGATTGGATGAAGTAGGCAAAATCTCGGCGTCAAGAAAAAGCACTGCCGCTGACAAGGATGAGGCGCGGCAAGATGGGAATTGGGGCCGTAAAGTGGAAGCAGGAGCAGAAAAAGGCTTACGAGGAGGCGGGAGCTCAGCTGACGCAAAGCCATCTCGCTCATGTGCAGGAACAGCTCGAGGTGTTCAAGACGAATCTGCAAACGTTTGCTGTCAAGTACAAATCCCAGATCAAGAAAGACCCCGAGTTTCGGAAGCGGTTCCAGGTCATGTGCGCCAAGATCGGGGTCGACCCTCTCGCGTCGAAGAAAGGCTTTTGGTCTGAGCTGCTCGACATGGGTGACTTTTACTACGAGTTGGCTGTGCAGATCATTGAAGTATGCATCTTGACTCGCAACAAGAACGGCGGGTTGATTGCGATCCAGGATTTGCTTGGATTGTTGGACCAGCGACGGGGGCCATTAATGCAAAAGATTTCCGACGACGACATCAAGCGATCGGTGAAGAAACTTAAAGTTCTCGGTGAAGGATTCAACGTCATCGAACTTGGGTCCAAAACGATGGTACGGGTGACTGTCATGGCATTTACCCATCACTTTTCCCTTGCAGATTGTCACGGTGCCAGTGGAACTCAACCAAGACCACTCGTCCATCCTCCTTCTCGCCCAGGAGACGAAAGGAGTTATTACTGTCGCTACCTTGGCCGAGAAGCTTGGGTGGGACGCAAATCGTAGTATGTTGGCATTGAATATCCTGCTGCGCGAAGGCATGGTGTGGTTGGATGGAGAACAGGTATTACACAGCTAAAGCATTTTCCCACAGCACAGCCTCATTGCTCAATACACGTAGAATTGCCCAGGGACCGCCTACTACTTTCCCAGTATTGCCTTGGCTGCTGCCAGCTAGGCAACAAACAGCAGCTCCAATAGAGAACTCCCAGCCAATTCCAGTTTGTGTAATATCGTATTTCCCCGTAAAGATCACGTTAAGGTGAACGAACAATGTTGTTTGGCTCGTCACTCGAGGTGGTGTTGTCCCACCGACGGGATGGTGTGGTGTGGGGTGCGGACCATCGTGGCGTAAAACAATACACAGCTTGCCAACGCGAGCGCGGTGGCTCCATATGCAGGACCGGCTGACGAGATCACGTACAAATACCCAGATAACACTACGCAGTCATGTGTGAACTCACATGGTCGACTTTTAAAGAGGGTCGATGACTTACAAGGCCCCGCGGTGCGAGCGAGCGCCTACAGCGTAATCCTGGTTAGAATCCACGTTTCGTGTTGAGGATCCCTTCACCGTGAGAGAATCGGACACGCCCATGATACCCCCGAGGGACTCTGGGGCAACCGCCGACGTTTGGAGCGATACTGAACATGCGCGCAAGACACTAGCCCATATAAACATCCGTGGTGAGTTGAGCCATCGCCGTGGAGGTCGTGGATGCCGACTTATCACCTGATTGCAATGACTTGCGGCGCTTGAAGAGCGAGGACCATGGGCAGCGACGTAGCCATGGCAATACCGAGAAATGACAACACGTACACAATACTGGCACCTTGAACGAGCAAAGTCTCCGACTGGACTCTGCCACATGGTGCCATGATCATTCGTATCGATAATGCACATCAAGACAAACGTACAAGTTGACGAGCCGACCGACGACGAGACCGCTGGACGCAGCCAGGCCACCCATGTAGCTCAAAATGTACCCGCGAGTGGTCGAGGACGCGCCGTATTTTTCTTCGAGCAACAGCATGAAATGACTCCTTCCAGAAGGTAAGTGACGTCAGACTTGCTTCAGAATGTCAAGCAGAAAGCGAGTATGCAAGAGCGCCGAACAAGCCGAGTCCACCAAGTGACACAACATGAAAATGCTCGTGTTGTGTACCGGAAAAGGATAGCTGACGCGGCCATGAGCAGCCGCACACTGAGGAGACTTCGAGCAATGGGAGATAGCTTCAGAATGTCTTTGTAGTCGCTGAGCTTGTCGACGACGGCCACAGCAATCGACGAAATGTTATGGGCGACTGGAGGCGCGTCGCGGTCTGCGTCGAGAAGCATGGGATCGATGTCCGTGGGATCATCGCATTGGATTTCCCGAGAGGCAACGACCATCGGCTTGGCTGGAGGGACGTACAGAAATACGAGTGCATAGTTGACAATAAACACTGCCGCCGTGAGGAGCGCCGTGTAGTTAAACCCATTGGAATATGCACCGAGGATACCGCCCACGAGCGGGCCAAAGATGAAACCAAAGCTTGAGTACGCGTTAATCTTGCCCAACGCATCTGCCCTGGACATGGACGCGTCACGTGTGTTGGTGCAGAGCGAAGACGAGGCGCACCTGGTCTTCGTGGATGTTTGGTCTGCCACTGCCAGCCGTACAGTGCTTAACGTGTGCTTGAAGACACCACAAGGTACACGGGAAAACACAACCATCGACAGAGTCATGGAGAACCCAAGGATGACGTAACCGACAGCCGAGCCAGCGATCCCGATCAACAACACCAAGCGCCGGTCGAAGATGTCGCTCAGAACGCCCGCGAGCGGTGCACTGACCATTTGGATCGCGCCGTAGAGCGAGGAGATGTACCCAATCGAGACAGCATCTACAGACGTGATGAATCGATGTCTCTAGTGAAACGGGTGTACCTCCACCAAGTGACTTGACATAGGACGGCAGCGATGGCACAATCAACGACACGGAGAAAAGATCGAGGAACGAGATCAGGTACAGGACCTTCACCGGCGCCAAGGCTGGAGCGGCAAGGCTCGAATTCGGAGGCATGACGGTCATTCGGGACTGCTTGACTGCGCGGCTCGGCATGCCTTGATCTGTGTCCGGATTGGGCAAAACATTCTCCAAATTTCTATTTGATTGGTCAATGGACTGCATCCATGTAGAGGTGCAATATAGACGGATTGGATAAATTTCAGGCAATGAGCCACCTATGGGCGCTTTTGATTGGATGAAATGGTCGTTTATCATCGTTGTTTTGGTCTGGCAGGAACACCATGACGACGCTGTGCGCGAAAGCAAAGGAGCTCGTCAAGGAACTTGGACGCAGCGAATGGCTACCCCCGTACAACGTATAGCTTATGGGCGCGGGTATGCACTCGGGAAATCAGAATTGCTGTAGGAGGAGAGCATGCGTCAATTGGCCGACGAAATCGGAGTGTTCCACCGACAAATTTCAGACAAGATCGAGTACGTTCTGTGCATACATGATGTCGATGGAAGGGAATACTCATCCAAAGTAATGTAGGATGTTCGAAGATGGGATTGAGAACCATCCATCACAGCACTGTGGACTTGTGGTTACCCATCAGTGCCTCTTGCGCAACAAACGTGCTGCGCTTGCTTACATGTACCTCTCGCGTTCGTCATGTGCAGCAACTCGTATCAACAGTGCGTGTACGTGTAGCAATCATCGCGTGAACAAGATCAAAGAGCTGCGGTGGCAAACTGGCAGTGTCGTGCCGGACAACCTGGCCCCCGCGTACGTCTGCAGCGTGGTCACGCATGGGTAGTAATTTGATTGATATAGGCTGTGTGCTCGCGAGATGCAGTTTTTCCACAACTACGACCAAGGGCTGAGCAACTACATGTCGGCTTTCAAGATAGATCTATCTGCTGTACGTCGTCCATGGCATTCCAAATCCTGCACGAGATTGAATCCCGTCGTCGCGCACAGGACTTGCAGCCTCCCAAGGACCTGTACATTCAAGTACGCGTGATCAAGGACTGCGGTGAAATCTACACGGAAAACGGACCAGTCCAGCTGCACACCAACACGACGCACTTTCTACGCCGCACCGACGTCGAGGGGCTCATTCGGCAAGGGATGTTAGTGCAGGTCAAGCACTGACACCCTGTAAAAACAACCGCAAGATCCAACCTCGCTCTAGAAACGATTTTTCTCCTCCCAAGGAATGCTTGGTGCGCAAACGCTGTCGGCGGCTTGAATTGTCTCGGACGAGGGTCGATCGAACTCGGTACTCCGCGGCGTTCCGTCGTGACGGTTGGATGGGCAGAAAGACCTCGACATCGGCGCGTACACACAGTGCTAGAAAATATCCACAGGCATCTCCTTCATATTGCGAGTGTGCAACCGAGGAAGCTGATGAATGTCTGCGAGTGCCGCCAAGTGACCGTCATGTCGAGCTGCGAAAAACAGACGAAGCCGTGCGACTCACATGGAGCATCCACATTGCGTTGATTAGACCTTGCTGACGTCGGTATGTTGGGCTGCAAGGTGCTTGCTGTATTCGTGGAGTAGTGGCTTTTGCAAGGCTATGTGCGGCCTTTTGGCTTTGATGAATGCGAGTGCTTCGTCGACAGGCCATCCGTTCGCTTGCATGAGGTACGCTGCCACAACGATTGTGCTCCGCCCTCGGCCTGCTTTGCAGTGGACGTACACTGTGTCTCCTTGGTCAATGTGCTGCTTGGTGAACTCGACGCATCTGCAGCACTTTGCGTCAGCAAAAGGCGGTCCAGGTATGTATAAGGGCATACTCGATGAGCGTTGCAAGTGTCGGTGGTGAAAAGTCCTGCGTGTGCCCGAAACATTGGGCAATCCCCGCGTCGTGCCAGTCATCTATCACCACACTTTCATCAAGGCGACTGTGCGAATGGCATGCAAGTTACCTGGAGAGACTGGAATTCCGAGGATCGACGGCTGGAGTTCGTACGGCTGGTTCATCGTCACAACAGCGGCCACACGTTCCTCCTCTTTAAGCTATACCATGCAGTATTAGCGCGACTATTGATACCAACACGCGTGAGCGACCTGTGCGAGATGCCCTCGATCGCGGAGCGGCAGAGCACCGAGAATGAGATTGTCCGTGATGCGCGTCCACCACGTCCGCGACGTGGCTTTGTTCATGATCAGGTTGTACGCCAACGACACATGATAGACCTACGAAGGCTCGTTGGTACAACAACAACATCCATGGCCCTGCACAAACCGCCACATGCGCCATCGTCGCGTTTTCCTTCTTCTCGGTCGACATCGCTTGAATTATCTCAGGATAAAAGAATTGGTTTGATTTTCAGAATGGAGAGTAACGCCTTGGAGAATTTAAAAAGACAGTTAAGCATTGCGCGGGATAAAATGTGTGTATCAACTGCTTTTAATTAAGACAATCTAGACTTGGAATCCAGAGTGTGTGTATCTTCGCCGTTCGGTTTCAAGTGCCTCATGTAACAGTTTGTACATCTCATGACACTCAATGGCGGGACGGCCACCGCCGCGGACACCACGGGTGGCAGTGGGCCAGCCATCCCAAGTCGACCGTCGGCGGACTCGATGAAGTTTGAAAAGTATAGAACCAAAGTGGTGCTCGCCATCCTCGAAATTCCGTACATGCGTCGATCTCTCCACCCCGATCCCTTGTGTGCTCACAATGCATTAGACCTTACGACCGAACCGACAGCGACGTCCGCATCGTGTACCAATTTCTGAAGGACCGCGAGCTGTTTTCATTCTTATCATCTCACGCTTTGCTATGTACGTTCCCCGATCGACTGCACCATTGGCCGCTCATTTTGGTGTGTTGGTAGATTTGGCTGCAGAGGTCTTTGTATCGGTACGCTCGTCTGCAGCATTCACCACGATGCCCTACCTCAACGCTGCACGAACGACAGCACTCGATTGAGATACTCACGGTAACTTGCATCGTAGAGAGCTCAGGATGGCGACGTGCTTCACTACCAGGACGATGAAGTGACAGGGGATTCTTGCATGCACATCATCGTACGCTTTTAAACCTTCTCGGACCACATGCAATGACGCGTGTCTTTAGCTGGAAGGGAGTTTATGTGGGTACAAGAGTGACGCATTTTCGCAGCGGACAAACCGCGATGCGTCGTTCCCGCAATGGTTGGCCACGCATTGCGCCGAATCCAACGAGCCTCTCGACTTTGGCGAATGTGTTACAACGTTCCACAGCGGTAAGTTGGTATGTCAAAGAATCGATTGCAGCGTAATGTTCGTTCTCATTCGTAGGAGGTACAGTCGTCGAATGTGAAGTCGCGGGCCCCTCGTCGACGTGTTTCCACGTAGCCGAGTGCGGCTTGACCGATATCGCGTCCAAACACACAGTCCACCGAAAGTTTTCCGTGGTATGTGCAGTAGTATGGTGGTCGCGTGGCATGAGTTCTGGTGTGTCGAAGCTTGCTCAAGAACCGACAACAGCCGTGTCCATTCGAAAGGTGTGCCGCACACAGGACAACGATATATCGCTTTACGGCTCTGTGCAGGACACGATGGAACGGGCGACTGCATACATGGGCGCCAAGACCAGCTCGGTATATGCCGTACAGGTCCTCCACGTCGAAGAAGCGGCGTGCCCCTGACGCTCGTTGTAGGACTCGGCCGACCACCACCAAGAGGAGAAGTCTGTCTTGCATTCGTTCTTGGCGGCGTTTCCGTTCATGACTCAGGTACCGCAGCTCCACCAAAGAGTTTGACACCACGAGCATCCATGTAGCTCCCGCAACCACTTCAGCTGCGCCTGGTCGACGATTGCCGTCAGCGCAAGCTTCGAAAGCATGAGGCGTGTACGTAAACGTATACGTGTACGTGATCATCGATCTATGGGCGTTGTAGTGTTGGGCCAAGGAATCACGTCGCACGATATCATTGTGGTACTGAACGGCCGCCTCGGGTCGTTTCGGCTCGACCGCAACAACATCGCGACGGCCATCGGTTCGTGTTTTACTCGAATATCACAATCCTTTACGGTTGGGTTAGAAGCCGGCACGAATTCTGTGATGAAGCATTACGGCGTCGAGCTTGCCCAAGTGACCGCTGGCGAGTCATACGGTGACTATCATCTCTGGAGTGAGGCGGCCACCGATGCGCGGCAATCCGCTGAAGCCACGTCACCGCCATACGTCGTGAGTCTCATCGCAACAGAGACGACGCACGTGGTGCTGTTGGACCGCCGCCACTACCGGCACATAGCAGCAACCCACGTACCAGACAACAACCTCGAGGCGATCGCAGCGATAACGAGACTGGACCGAACGTGGCGCGACGTGTGCGATCTCAAGGCCTGGCTGAAAAGAAAATATTTTTTCCAACAACTGCCCGATCGGATCGTGCGTCGTCTGGCCGAGAGCGCGATCGGGGCCCCTCCCTGGCCAATCGACAAGGTCGTATACAACAAGGCGAGTGACGCTGACTACATTTACTTTGTCGTGGCCGGCGCTGTCCGCGTGCAGTTGTACGTCACTCCATCCATGGCCCTTGCATTGAACCACCTGCAATGTGATTTCGAAATCCGGTAGGAACGCCGCGGATCCTGGTATCGACGTCCTGCCTGGAGACATGTTTGGTGTGGATGAGGTCGGCGCCAAGCGAAAACGGCAGCGCGTGGCCATAACAAAAGCCGCCGACACGATTCTCCTCAAGTTTCCCTCGTCAGTTTACATGGAGTGCCTCGTCGAGTTGGCGGTCGACTTGACGTTCGCGCCGTCGACTGGTTTCCGCGCATTGGAATGCTACGCTGCCCCTCCGTCTGTCGCCGACGTAAACGAGCTGGCCAAGTTCTTTCGAAACGTTCGCGTGCTAGCTCACCTTCCGTTCTACGTAATGTTGGAGCTCGTGCCATACTTCCGCGTGCGGAACTTGGATGTGGGGGACCTCGTGTGCGCCGAGGACAACGCCACCGACGAATTTGTGTCAGTCGTGGCAGGAAAAGTCGCGTGCCACAGCCGCGATCGCGCCGACGAAGCAGCCGAGCACTTGTTCCAATCCCATCCGTTGGTGCATGTTCCGTCGATGCATCGAGAGCAAGTGTCGAGCGATGCCAACACGTGTCCTGCCGGCGCGACCAGTATGGAAAAAACATTCGCCGTGATGTATGGCACCCCTGTGCATGTGTTGGAGCCTGGGGACACTTGCCGCACGGGTTACATTGACGCAACAGCCATGCGACGGTAAGTTTCTTGTGCCACACCTTACACAACTCTGCGATGACATGCTCGATGGTGTCATGAAGTTGATGAGTCCATGTATTAGAGCACCGATGACGATGGTGGTGACGGCGCCACAGACGACCGTCGTGGCCATTTCGGAACACGATGCTGGACAAGTTCTTCAGCGCCTTGTCGAGTGGAGCAAGCCGAATCGCAACATGAAAGACTTGGTCGTTCAAGGTATTCGTTCTCCGACTGTGTTTTGTGGCAAACATCCATGGAACACTCTGCTTTGGCTGACATGGTCCGTATGCTCTGTAGTTGGCAGCTTGGACGCGGCCGGAACGATTCAATTTGCACCCGACGAAATTCAGCAAGTGTTGGCCCATTTAAGGTATCCAGTCGACCACCCAGACAAAGTCGTCATGGATACCAAATGCATGCAATTGCAGCCGGGGGACGTGGTCGTTCACGCTGGTGCGTACGCCTAGCCGAGTCCGTCTCTAAAAGTTGGTTTTTGTTCGTCCAGGGGAGCTTATCAAGCATTTAGTTGTCGTTGTGTCTGGCCAGCTGGCTGTGTCGGTGATTCAGCCCAAGCTTAACACAGCGCCGCATACCACGACCAACCAAAACACCAACGTCTTTACGAAACTCCTTACGTCCAACTTCAAAAGCACTTCAAAAACGTTGGCGGCGGTGGGGATTCGGGACGGTCGACGGTTCTCGACAGTTCTCCCATCCATCGCAAAGATGAGCAAGCAAACACCGTTCTGGCAAAAGCCGTCCACGATTGTTCCCCTACCTAGCCAGCGGTCGTCCTTGCTTCGACTCGATGTATCACCAGGCAGCAATATCTCGGCTAAGACGGTGCACACGTCGTCGTCCGCTCAGTTGATGCACAAGGATCCATTCCCTACAAGCAAAGACGACGGCGGGAACGTGTCCGCAATGCCAAATCGAATGCGACCGATCGTCACACTACTGCCAGGGGATGTGTGGGGTGGGGAGGTAGTTTTTACGAGGAACTGGCCCAGGTATGTCTAGAGTTTTGCGAACGCCAGTCCAGGACACCATTTGTCCGCCCACTAATCCTCTCTCGTAGTCTCCACGACGTCGTGGCGGAGTCCGTCGTAGAAGTGATGCTATGTCCGAGAGAGACGTTTGTCAACCTCCGCCGCGAGGCTGTCGCAGCCCGCTCCAAGAAATCCGATTCGCACTCGAAGCGCATGTAAGGCCCACGTCTATAAATGTTATGAAGTCAACATCGTTCCTAGCCTCGCCAAAGCGCACTGGAAGCGTGCCAACAACAAGGTGCTTTCGCAGCCATCCAATACTGGGGCTGGGCCCAAGAAAGCCTCTGTCCGGCCATTTGAATTTTGTGCTCATAGGTCGTGGAAACTATCTTGAGCTCCACCAACAGCGCCGAGGAAAAGCCAAAGTTCTGGCGCCTGCTCGATCAAGCCGCGAGCCAGCGCATCAAGTTGATCATCAAGCACCTCTCGCACATGGAGTTGTTTCAGAGCATGGAGGACGCTACGATATCCGCCATCGTCGCGTCTGCACGATACGACACAGTTGAAAAGGGCGAAACAAGTACGTGCCCTTGGCAAAACCCCACTACATCGACAGAGATGCGCCTTCGTTCTGTAGTCTTCAAGGCCGGAGACGCCCCCAAGCGCTACTACGTAGTCGTGGCAGGCGCCATTGGCCTGTACTCGCCCCATGCCCAGCTTGAAGATGTGTGCCTGAACGTGATCAAATGCAGTGGTGGATTTGGCGAGTTTGAAATCCTGACCGAGCAGCTCACACGGTGGATTCTTCCACTGAATTTTCAGGTTGACATGCTATTGACGATTCGCTAGGTCTTTGTCGGCCATCGCCGAAGACTCGTCAAAGCTCATTTCGTTTGCGTCGCAATCGTTCCATGACCTGTGGGACACTACCAAACTCGACGCGATGCGCCACGAGATCAAGTTTTTCCAGCAACTGCACTGGGCCAACCGCCTCGACATGGACAAACTGGCTCACATTTATCACACAGCACAAGCCGTCGGGTACCAAAAAGGCGCCGGTACAGTCACCACTTTGAACGGCTTATGTCTGTTGTGTATCGTTTGGACTTGATGTTGGGTGTGCCATGTGCCATGCTGTAAACGCCACATTCTTGCGACTGGATTCCCAAGCTTCTTGTTGAACGAGTAGATGTCGTCCGTCTCCATGCGCACATGAACACGTGCTTTGTCATCAAAGAGGGCACTTGCTATCTTGGCAATGTCCTGCCTGTCCAAGCCAAGAACGGCACGACCGACCAAGTCGACGTCATGCAGGTATCAACTCCTCTTGCTCAAGTGTCCAAAGGTATGCAATCTTCGTGCTTGTTTCAAACTGTCCGGCCACTCCAACCCATGATGCACATTATTGTGCGAGCATCTAGGCCACTCGATCTGGGTCCTTGGCGTTGCTACGTTCAGCATGTCGGCCGCGACTGCCAACACCATCGTGTACCATATCAGCTACGACTTTCTCAAAGCAATCATGCCCAAGCACCACCTGGGACGGCTCGAGCGACAGGTCAAACAGCGTGACCAATATCATGCCGATCAATCCGCCGTACGTGAATAACTGTGTTCGTCGTCCCTTTCAACGTTGCTGCATTGTTTCCTTCCATTGTGTGGAATACATTCTCTCACGGGTGCTTCTTCCTGATGTTGATACCAATCATTCCTTTACATTCAACCTGATTATCTGCCGCGGGTTTGCTAGCGCCTACGACAACTGGCGCTCAACGTGCTCAACACCCGCACGCACGTGGCGATGAGTGCAGGCGAGCCCGAGATGTTCCTCCCGCCCATTGACTTGACCAAGCACGACGTGACGATGACCGACGTTGTCGCGGCAACGGCGCTCTCGTTGGCCGAAGTGCAGGCCGCCCGAAAAAAGATCGATCAAGTGCAGTCGCCAGAGTACACGAATACCAACGATCCGAACGACAACAACAAACTGGCGGACGAACGATCGGTCCCATCCAAGTTGATGGGTTCGTTCTGGAAGAGTCGCAATCCCGGACCGAACTACCACCGACGACAGTCGACCATACAGCCAGACACAAGTTCATCCACGAACGCCCCACGAAGGCAAACACCTGCTGCGAAACCATTCTTCCCGACCGAAGTGCCCGACGTGGACGAAGCGACCTTGGAACAAGCGGCCACGGAAGCGTACTACATGGAACGGTACGACGTAAATTCCCCATTTCGGACGCTGCGGCTCGACACAGTCGACAAAGTGGAGGCTGCCATGAACGGCCCCCGCATCGACATCGAAGCATACCAAGTACTTCAGTACGTGATCGATGCGACTCCGAACGAGGAGGTGGCCAACGACCAAGGGCGGCCACGACATCCACAAGCAGCCAACCACCACATCACAGCTCGAACAGCAGCTACCACGATTGACTTAGCCACTGGTCTGAGACCGTGGAAGCCACCACCCCCCGCCACCAAAAATCGTTTGCGGCCGGTCAAGACATCCGATGGACGACAGCCACGGCTTCCCCCAGCTTCGGCAACAGCGACCAAGGTGGGCAAACTCGCCGTTCGAGTCTTCACCAACCAAGGAGCCATCGCCATGGTGCACATGGTGGCCGAGTTGCGCGGGACGACGCTGCGACTAAGTCGAGGGGAGCGCAGCGACAGTTCCCACGTTGGCGACGTTCAAGCGTTCGAATGGAAACTCAAGCTTGGCATGCGGGTGGTGCAATGGCCAGACAACGCGGCGACGCCGTGGGAATTCAAACTTGATGTCGGCGGCAACAACCAGCCACGCGACATGGTCACGTTCATGGCGTTGTCGCTGGCAGACAAAGCCCAGTGGGTCGCACTGCTCACCAAAGCCGTGACGTCGTCCATGCCAGACAAGTCGTCTTCTTCCATATTCACCCTCAACCCAAGCCGCATCATGCCAGTCAAGAAGCCCGACGTCGTGCGACGCGTTCAGACCGTGACTGAGGAGATTCTGCCCGCAGTAACGTACGTTGTCGAAGGCTTGGAGCACTGACACTTGGCCTGACGCCATCGCTCAAACCATGCCAACGATTCGTCTAAGACTGGATAAAAGAACGCCGGCTCGTGTGCTTTCTTGGTGGTTGAACGCCGCACGGTCGTGGTCGCCGAGACCGCGGCGAGCAGTTGCTCGTCCTCTTCCTCGTCCTCTTCCAGAATCCACGTCTCTGCCCTCGCACGCGACGGCATCCCACGCAGCTTGATCACGACTGCCACAGCCACGACACACGCCAGCGAGAACATCACGAACGAGAGCATGTTGATTGTCGGGACTTCGAGGAGCTGCATGGTCGGTGTGGCAGTCGACGAATTCTGAGGGCTGTCGACGGCGGTAAAGCAGGTATCCGGATGGCTAACCAATTTTTATTCACAGGAGCAGTAATACAATAGTGTGAAATTTTCAATCGTTTAACCTTCTTCCGTGGGTTTTGGCGAGCTAGAGCTCGCGAATGCTGCTGCATACTAGCTCACCCTCACGTTTCCATATTGTTTGTTTCCAGCCCTGCTCACAACAAGCCATGCCATCAGAGAGAGAGAGAACAATCGAATTGAGACGTTATTCGCTGATTGACGACACTGTTGAAATGTATACCAAAGTGTGGGTGCCAAACTCCTATCCGGATGATGGTGAGGGTTGTCAAAACAAATGGACCTTTTGGTGATTTTGCCATCGAAATTTCCACAAATTTTGGTCAAAACCGAAACGACAACATTTCCATCGAGCACCGACGAAACCCGATGGCCACAACCGCGACGAGGCCATGGACTCGCGTGCCCAAGCTCATCGTGTTCGACTTGGACTTTACCTTGTGGTATCCTGAAATGTACGAGCTGGCTGGCGCCCCGTTCCGCCGTAGCGCCAAGGGTGTGGTGACCGCTCGCGACGGCGAGGAGGTGCATTTGTTCGACGCGGTACATCCTGTGCTCCAAGAGATTGCGTTTGGCACTGAGTTTGCAGAAACGTGTGTGGCGGTCGCATCTCGTACTACGTATCCTGAATGGGCTTGTGAGTGCATGGATTTGATCTTGGTCCAGTTCAAGGTACACTGCCCTTCGTGAAGCGTCGTTCCTGACGTACTTCAGGCGTTGTCCACGTCAGAGAAGACGATGCAGCGTCGAAAAGGTCTAAATTCCAAATGCGAAACCCTGGCCAACCTCGTGCAGTACCAAGCCATTTACCCGACCAACAAGCGCGTGCACTTCAAGCAACTGGCCGATGACAGCGGCGTTGCTTTCAGCGACATGCTCTTCTTCGACAACGAGTACAGCAACATTCGAGATATCTCTGCCATCGGAGTTACGTCCATCTACTGTCCTGACGGCCTCACGTGGGACGTGTGGGAGCAAGGCATGGCGGCATTTCAATGCAAGTAGCAAGTTGCATTGGTCATGAACCTGCCCAGCTTACACCTCTATTAAGTATGAGCAACATGAGCATCGGAAATGCAGCGTATGGAGTACTTTGCGACCGTGTATTCCTCAAACTGGATCAATTCGGCCTGCGACAGCGTACATATTGTTGCTGGCCAAGTGTTCCTTCCATTGGGGGGATTCGGGCCCTCGTTCGCCGAGGTAGTCCAAGGAATCTGCCCATTTCGTTCACAGGCCTGTGGTAGTGACTTGTCCATGCCAACCGATATGAAACGAGCGGCGGTACGTACCGAATCGGTTTGCCACTCGCCAAGAAATCTTTGAAGGTACTCTGCAAAGTACAGGATGGACCCCAACTTTGTTTTATTGAGTTCGATTGGCTTGGGCCTCCATTTGCTGTCGCAAGTAAATCTCCTGCAACGACGGACGGTGGACCACCGATTGGCCACGGACTTGCTCAAGAGATAATTGAATGCGCATCAAGTCATTCTTGAGGTCACGATGTTGGGATTCGACGTCACGAAATACCCGATCGACGCGCCGTTCCATCTTGCAACGCGGGTCACGTCTCGACATGACACAGTACCCTAGCGCACCCGCGGCAATTGTCCAAAACCACGCGGAGCGCGGCGAATCGCGCTTTGAATAGTAATAGTGATTGTGGTACGCGGGACCGGCAGGTGGAGGAATAGGCGATGTGGTGGTGGAGAACGGGCTGCAACGAGGGTGCGGGGCCTTCATGCGCATGGCCTTGATGGCCCCCATGATAGGGCGAAGTGCACGTTGCATATAGATACGAGGTTGTTTGCAACGAAAGATCGCTCTGGATCGCCCAACGCACTCTTGAACGCGGCTGCGATCAAGATGCAAAGTGCCCAAGTTGCTCCACAGGGTCGTGCAACATGCATTCTGTCATACAATGCTGGTCATCAAACATGCATTCTGGTGTCCAATGTTGGTCGCTGTTGTGGTGGACGACTTCGATCGACGACAACGACAATCACTCGGGGGCGGAATGAAGTTCTCGCTGGTCCACATCCAAATTTGGTTCCCACTTGGAGTGTACGGGCCATTTCGACGACATGGCTTTCGTGTTCCGCCGATCGGTAGTTGTCATGCAGCGCTCAGCAGCCCGCCATTTCACTTCGTGTGGGCCAGCTGCGCAAGGATCCGCGCCAGGGGCAGTGCCACCCCCTCCAGGGATCTGGGCGCGCCGACTGAACAAGTATGAACAGCAATACGAATTGTTGGCTGCACGACTCCAAGGCACGGATGGTTGCAAATGGATCGGCAAGGGTTCCGTGATTGGTTTCGTTCTTGGAGGCGTCGTTGGAGCAGCGCTGCATTCAAGGCGCTCTACGTTCGATAACGATGCAGTGCATCGCATGAAATCGCTGGCGACGGAATTGCAAGAACAGTCGCGAGTCTTGCAGATCCAAATCGCATCCATTCAAGAAGCAGTGAACCAACTCAATTTGGCCATGTTGAGTTGGGTCCCTCCCCCGATGCCCCCTTCGTAAGCGAACTGTTTTGATAGCACGGGGACTCGTTACTACATTGGACTCCAGGCGTATCGATGAAGCAGCGGTCAGGAAACAACGATCGGATCAACGAATGCTGGCGTTCCAAGAGGTTGCTACTTACCATTCGTCCTGACACGCCTCCTTTGCCTTGGGCTAAAAAAAGAGGTTGTTTGTGCAGGTGGAGCGCAAGTTGGAGCGTGATGTGCAGATCGCTGATTCGTATGGAGAAAAGGTGGAGCGCTACATGGAATTTATCGGGGCGCTTTGCGACACTATAGCGAAGGAAGTGGAAGAAAACTCGGATCGACAATCGATGACAGAGGAGGACTTGGACAGCATGGATGACCTTTTGTCGTTCATGCGAGCTGTTGCAACGAAGACCAAGTCGTCCAAGGCTGAAACATCAGAGGGCTAGCAAAGTAATTGAAGACGCCAACAATTCCCAAGGCGTATTCGAATTCGATATCTCCTTGTTTCGTACGTCGCAGAATGTAATCGGAGGGAGATCTGTCGGCATGTGAAAATCCACCCAAGCGATGGCATTCTCTGGTGTACCTCTGACATGGCAAGAAGACACAGCCTTATAGTTGACACATTCTCACTGCAAATTATCCCACGAAGCCATGGAGCCACGGACAATCGATCGCGTTCGTCCCCTAGCACGCCGAGCCATGAAGCGACCGCATGAACGAAGTGCAGCAGTTTTTGCGCAAGCCATGGGAAAGGGGATGAAAAACTGGCGCCACAAGAACTGGACCAGCCATTCACAACTCCAAGGTATCCAGAGTGGTCGCGTTAACATGTATTCCAAACACTATCGAAGTGCTTCCGTTTTTGTTTCGCGTGGAGGAGTGCTGCTGGGAGTCTAGACATCCGCTGTGTCGGTACGAATATGGTGCCAAACTTGTAAACCCTTCAGCACATCGGCAACCATTCAAGAACGGCGTGTGGTCGTGCGCGCATCGCCCGTCGACACAAGCGTGATTGGAAGGACGACCTTCATTCCCCGGCGAATGATGGTCATGGACCAGAAACACGCATTCCAAGACTGGAATGGTGGTCTCGCGTCCGATTTGCTCATGGCGCGATCCAGTGACCGTCACATGGGTCACTTTTCAAACGTCCCACAATCCGCCAAGCACCGACTGAGCCATGTCCACAGCCCTTCGTCGATGCGCTGTGCACTTGCGTCGTACAAAGACACCTGCTCGACGATTCAACTCGGGAACCCCCCAAGGACCCGCCGAAGCCGCCCCTGGGCACCACGGTCCGACACCGCCACCCCCCCACGGTGAACTCAAGTGGGCGAATCGACTCAACGACATGGAACGAAAGTTCAAGAGCTTTTCGTCTGGGGAATTCCATGGACAACACCGGTACAAAGGTCCGTTGTGGGGATTCCTCGGCGGCGCCTTCGTTGGCTACGTTGCACGTCCGGGGAAAGAGTCGACACTCGATGTCGAAGAGCTTCGGCGCCTTCGACACGTCGCGCGGGATCTGCAGGACGAATCGCGTGAGCTCAAGAGTCGTTTGGCGTTGATGCAACAAACGATCGACCAAATTCGAATCGTGCAGCACCAACACGCGATCCCGCCTCGCCCGTGCGCTTAAGTAGCGCAGTGTGCGCTGTGAGGGCTTAAGAATAATACCGATGGATATTGCTTGATTTCGCCCAGCCGTCCACCAACGAAGTGACGCTCCGCTTGCCTTGTTCACGATGACCCCATTCGTTTCATAAGGGCCGCCCGCTGTGTCGGGAATGCAGGGACAAGGCACGGAACTGTTTCGATGGAAAATTCAACATGGCGACGCCACCATTTTGAGTCGAGTACATAGCTGTAGTCGCATCGGGCGAAGTGGGTGGACGTGGAACGTCTACAGTAAGCACTGTGGCAAAGGTGATGCAAT
>NW_008580158.1:1398452-1409207 GCF_000520115.1 Aphanomyces invadans
CAGTAGCACTAATGATGGAGCACGAAGCCAACAGCTGAAGAAATAATGCTGAAGTTGGAGGAGAACGGGCTGCGCGGGGAAGTCTGGTCTTGATGCTGCGACAGCCGCTGACAATATAGCATTCATTCACTTGAACCACGAAGGTACATGTGGGACCATTTCCGATTTTTATCGTTGCCTCCGCGTCCTCCTTGCCAACGCTCATCGCGCCCGATTCCTCAGCCAAAAGACCAGAAACTAGCGCTGACGACAATCGTTCGGACAGTAGAATGAACCTCTCTGCGCAAACACTTGCAACATGCGATGAAGGTCCCTGATCCACGCACCTACATAGTTTTGCTTGCGCATTTCCGAATTCGACGGCTCATCGTGATGTCTTGCGTTTTCCGCCGATCGATGGTTCCTTTGCGGCGTACGAACATCGGGCCGACCCGTCGTTTCAACACGGCCGGCGAAGGATCGGCTCAAGGAAGTTCGCCCCCACCTCCCATCGGGGATTGGGCACGCCGGTTGACCAAGTACGAACTTCACTATAAGCAGTTTGTGTCGCGGCTTCAAGGCACGGGGGACCGCAAATGGGTTGGCAAAGGTCCGTTCATCGGATTTGTTGGAGGTGTCTTCGTCGGGGGCTCATTGTTTTCGGAATGCGGAACTCGCAACGATGAGGCTACCCTCCGCCATGTAAAGTCATTGGAAAAAGAATGGCAAGACGACTCCCGCGAACTCAAGAATCGCTTGATCACGATTCAACAGACAGTGGACCAGTTGAAGCGTCCCAATGCGTCGTACCCGTACACAACGCGCCCGCAAGTCTAAGCCATGACCGTAAGAAGCCATGAGCGCAATAATCTCATGGATTAAAACAAGCATAGTTATCGCAAACTCACTCTACGTCTGTCCACTGGGCGTGATTTATCTCTTTCGGCTCAAAAATGGCATCAACGACGCCCGCCTCCTGCAGTGCCTCTAGTACCCCTGCTTAGCTTTTGACCGTGTGCCTAGCGGAACCTTCGTCGCCAAACGGTCTTCGCACTACGTCCCGCAGCCCAAACCGCGGGTAAACTTCTCACTAGGGGGCTGCCACTTGTATTTGCAGAAGGGGGCCGCAATTCATGGTTTCATTCCGATGCATAGCAAAATAGTTTATCCACCGCTCTTTCGTTCGGCCGACGTTCCAATTCGAGAACGCCATGGAGCACCCTCGCGTTTGCATCCGAACAATTGCCCTCCTCCATTGCATAGGCTGGTGCCTGGTCGAACCCCTTCGAAATCGTGGAGACCATCGCTCGTTCGAGGAATGAAGGTCGTATGCCTAGTGCTTACGCAATCACGATATGCACTCCATCGTCGAATGATGGTTATCTTTTTGTGGAACGGACGTGACGTGCTGAGCGTACGAAGGGGTGGGAGGGTGGACCGCCCTACTCAATGAACGCACTCGATCGAAGAATGAAGTTTTGGTATCACCAGGACCGTTCTCAACCTGCGCTCCTCAATTCGGCCAATGTCCGTCCCCCGCCTTCCTTTGGTGTCATGTGGCATTCGAGTACATGCATCGCGCTTCAAAAATGTCCTCTCGTCTTCGCCAAACCGCAGGTGTTGTTGGTCGCACTGCAGCCTCTCGTCGGTTCAACACCGTATCCAACCAAGCCGGACAAGCCGCTTGAGAAAGCGCACATGGCGCCCCCTCCAAACGGGACTGGATGCGATGGATTACCGAGTTTTAAATCCACTGCAAGCAACACACTTGCAAGCACAGATCATCCAGCTTCCAACGGTGGTGAGGCCGCGGATCCAACATAGTCGGAAGGCGGCAATGTGGGGGGTTACGGTCCCTCTTACTGCTGGGTGGGTGGGTAGTAAACACACTTTTACGAGATAAGGTGTCTCGACGTCAGCAGCAACTTCCTCGTGCGCGAATTGCAAAAAGAAGTCGACAATTGAAACTTTATCTGGCGCTGATCGGGTAGTTTATCGACCGCGTCAAGGCTTCCCAGCTCGTTTTTCCCATTTACTCTCCGCGACCATTGTGCTAATTGGTTGGAATGATCCAGCACATCGACCATGTTCTCCAACCCATGTCTTCGATTCAACTCATCCCATGCTCGTCGCGACGGTTTTGACTGAATAGGTCAAAGGAATC
Source organism: Aphanomyces invadans (assembly GCF_000520115.1). Classification (NCBI taxonomy): domain Eukaryota; phylum Oomycota; class Saprolegniomycetes; order Saprolegniales; family Verrucalvaceae; genus Aphanomyces; species Aphanomyces invadans. The sequence goes on from NW_008580158.1 coordinate 1,400,596, forward strand.
GCCAACAACACCATGCTCCATCCACCCCTCCTGTCGACACATCGCTGACATTGTCGTCGTCGGGAATAACTCCAGTGCCGTCCATACTCGCACAACGTGTGCACAATGGAGTTGTGTCGTCTTTTTCGCGCGGCCTTACCATGCCATGCGCAAGAAAGTGCGTTGGGATGGGACCCAACACCCACCAACATCGAGAGCTGTTGTGAAAAGGACAGTGGGCTGTTGGGCCTGGCGAATCTTACCTGCCCTCATGTCAGCCAGTTGATGCCATGGAAATCACATCGAGCCACCTCCGACAGCAGGGTGTTTAACGCTGCCTGTGGCGGCGAGTGATCCAAATCGAACCGCGTGGTTGGGCTTACACTGAATGCTTGTATTGTAAGCGGAGGGACCGGGGATCACGCAGAACGTCCGCATCATGAGGAGTTTCATCACGTCTGTAGTTAACATGTTCAAACCTTCCTAACCATGTGCAGAAAGTGATAAAAGGTCATGTCGACCACGCTGCCTCGTTGGGGGCTCCTCTAGGTCGCCACTAAAACGTTCCACCCAATGCCAGAGCCATTCAGCTCATGATTGCAATGTCCGTCGAATCCCTCGCAACGTTAGTGAAGCCCCGACCGCCGTGACTGCGGTGCACTTGTGGGAATCACGTCCAACCAACACAGATGGGCGTCCTGCCGAGTGCACCGGTGTCATCGTTTCAAACGACCAAAAACTGTGATCGAGTCAATGTCGTTGACTTGGTCGTCGGCAAGTCAGCGGTCGTTTTCGTACACGACCGGGTGTGACAACGTTCGCGCTGACGTCGGCGATGGTTGGAATACTGTATCGTTCAAGCGTGGGGGGCAATCGCACATTATCTGGGCGACGGGCGAGTGGCCAGTTGGCCCCTGCTTCACAGTCCTTTGGCTTTGCGTTGTCGTGGGGGTCGACACCATGCAGTGGTGGGCTGAGATCGATACGTTTGATCTGTCTGGAATGGACCGGACAAACTGCACGGACAAGACCAGCCATGTGCCGCGACACGGCGTGGGTGCCAAGTGGTTGACTCTGCTGACTGTTGGGGCTGCAGCATGGGCGATCATAGCATAGCGATGCCTTGAATTTCCGTACATTGCAGCGATGAGAGTTTACCAGAGTTGGCGCTTTGGCACTTGACCATACGCGAGTCGCTGCCACGTCAAACGCAAAAATGCGGGCAGCGGAGGTGCGTCAGCCATGGATCGCTGTGAATTCAACTCCTCACTTGGTCCACCAGTCCTTGGACATCGATGCCTACACGTTGAAGTGGTGGAGTGTATATGCATGCCGGAGAGGTGACTACATGGCAGACACGTCCCAGGAGTCCCTCATCCCTGATAGAAAAGCCATGCAAGGAGAAAGTAAAGCGATCTCTCTCGGCATCGTCTTTCGTGGGACCTGACCTCTCCATCGTTGGCCCTTCCCCACGCTAGACAGGACACCACTCCATGCACCACCCGGCCAAGCGTCACCATACTACGTCGAGGATTTGACGCTCGAGACTGGTTCTTTGGACTCATTGCTGACGCTACAATGGCATCGAGAGATACCTCCCCTAATCATTCGGAGGCCCCAGGGAACATGCATCACGCAGCTGTAGGTCCTGTAGCTCTCGGGGAGTCTTGGTTCTAGTCTTAATGCACGCCATCTCGTGGCATCGCGTCGATCGTTGGCGTCGTGGCCGTTCACAGGATCGCATGAAAATTTGTCGACTGGCTCTGCTAAGTGCGACTGTCGTGCCATGGGGTCGGAAGGAATTTCCGGAGTTTCGGAGGAATGTCCTCATGGAAGTTGTGAGTGCACCATGACGGGTCGACCGCACCTCGTCATTCTTCAATCCCTCTTCTACCTCGCATACATCATGGCCGCTTCCGTCTGCCGCCGTGCCCCCGCGATCTTTGTCAATCATGGTGCAGGCCCACTGCCTATCCTCCGACCGGTGACGGACCCCGACCACGGGACCGCGCGGACCTTCTTGGAGCAAACCGCGCCCCAGTGGCTTGGTCTCCACGGCCACGACACCAAGCCCAGCGCGATCGTCCTGGTGACGGCCCACTGGGAATCGTCGACCGTGGCCATATCGTCGGGGGCGTCGCACAAGCTTCTATTCGATTACAGCGGCTTCCCTGCGGAGGCGTACGCACTCACGTACAACGCCCCTGGGTCGCCCGCTATTGCCCGCCAGATCCATGACCTCTTGAATGCCCAGAACATTCCGTCCAAACTCGACGCGGCGCGCGAGTGGGATCATGGCGTGTTCGTCCCGATGAAGCTCATCCACCCCGCCGCAGACATCCCGATCGTCCAGGTGAGCGTCGTGCGCGGATCCGACCCGGACCTCCACTTTCGCATCGGTGAGGCGCTGGCCCCGTTGCGCGACCAGAACATCGCCATTGTCGGCAGCGGCATGTCGTACCACTCATTCCACGGCCAAGGCAACATCTTCCAAAAGTCCAAGGTGTTCAGCGACGCGCTCGTCGAGGCGTGTGGCATCCCGGACGTGGCGGGCCGCGGGGCTGCGCTCAAGGCATGGGAATCGATGCCAAATGCGCGCGACTGCCATCCTCGTGAAGAGCACTTGATGCCGCTTCACGTGGTTGCGGGTGCAGGGGGCGCTGGTGCATTGACGTCCACGGACTTTGTGAGCTCCATGTTTGCTCCGATCCACCTCGTCGCAATGGGGTGGGATGTTGTGAAGAAGTAAGCTCCTTAACGATGCATCGTACTATGGTCATGTTGGGTTCTTGTCGTGCCGAGGCTCAACGACGTGGATGCAAGGTCGTGGGTTGCCTCGCCACGATGTTGCGCACGATATGACATCATCCTGCTGAAGGGTTGCTCTTGGAGCATTCCAAATCCATCTCGCCCGCCCTGTCAACCGCATGTTGAGCACTCCGTGCCAAGCAGCAGGTCCCAAAGGTACATGCGCTGCAGCCACCACAGAAATGGGCTGCTGGCAGCGCATGATATGGACGACAATCCATTCCGTGATGTAAAGGTCATCCAGCGAGATTGCGTCCCACCTGTGAAGTGACGAAGATGGTGACGCAAAGTCCTTTCCCGAAAAAACACGAATCCTACCAACGACAAGTTGCTTGCATGTATCGTTATAGCTCGTGCCGGTGGCGGAACTCTTACGACGCAGGAGGCGGACCAGGTGGAGGCGGTGGAATTTGCGCCGGAAGAGCCACTTCCTTAGCCGATGGCGGCGGCGGTGGTGGGGGCGGGATTCCGCGTCGTCGTCTGTTGATGATGAGTTTGTCTGCGTGGCCATGCTGAGTCAAAATCTTCTCGGCGACGGGGTCGTTGCGGCCGTGAAATCGATCCTGGATATTCTGCTTCGCCAATGGATTGTTCTTGGCTGTGGGCATTTCATGAAGGTACGGGCAAGTTTGGCCGCGCTTGCATTCGCCTCGGGCGTAGAACGAGCACAGATGCGGTCGGTTGCGCTTGTAGCACGGATCCACACGAGCCATGCGCAGCAAGGCTTGACTTGGCGCCGATGCCTTTCCATATGCAGACACGATGCCTTGTTCTTCAAGCATTGCGTTATGTTGTTGGGCAAACCATTCACGATTCGCTTCACTTTCGGGGACGATCTGGCGTTCAGATTCGGCCAAGAACGCATCGCGCACCTGGACAGGGAGATGGTATTGCAAGTCCAACACGCACGTCTGGCACACGTTTTTGAGCTTGGCGCATGTCTGGCAAATCTCGGTTTTCTTGTACCGGGCTTTCTTGCCCGGCTTCCACCGAAAAACGGTGAATGGGCGGTCGCATGTCTTGCACACCTTGGCATGCACTTCCTTCATCATGCGCACGTACGGATCTTCTCCCAGGCAGGACTCACATAACTGAGGAAACGAATCCTTATCTGCACCTTCCCACGCATGCTTGAATGTGTCAGTCTTGATTCCAAGGCCTCGTTCTCCCATCCTTGCTTTGGTGGTCCTCCACAGCCGCCCACTGGAGAAGAAATCGGATTCGCTGGAATACCTTTAAATAGTCTTAGTCATATTATAACATGTGAAAGCCAAAGTAGTACTACTATTTAATATAGTACTAGTACTTCCAAGTATTGAGAATGTGTTTTGTTTCGGACATGTTTCTATCCGGATAATCACCATTTGTTCGTTCAACAAACCAGGCCACCGTGCCAGAATGACCACCAAGCAAGGCGATGCGCAGCGGCAGTGGCACGACGTGGACGCTGTCCAGCGGCTAGTTCTCAGTTTCCTCGGCCCGATGGATCTTGTTCGCATGTCTTCGTTGAACAGAAGCTTCCATCGATCGGCTAGACACTCCCCAAGGCTGAATCTTTCGAGTGACATCAACATGGAGTTGGGTTGTACTGGGTACGATAGGTTGGTCCCATACTTCCGCCACGCACGGGTACTTGACGTATGCATGTCGTTTGCTCTTCCGGACGAGCTGCTTCACCTCACGTCGTTCCGCCATCTCGAGGACGTGTCGTTGGTCGACGTCGCCTCACTGTCAGACTACCACTTGTCCGCCTTGACCTGCCACGCCATGCATCTAAAGCGCTTGCGTGTGGACGGCTGTCACGAGCTTGTGTCCCCATCGCTTCATCTTGCGCATGCAACGACGCTTGATGTGTCCAACAACTTGCACCTTCAGAGGCTGCCCATTCACGGTCGCGCAGGATTCCTGACTGAGTTGCGCGTTTCGTCGTGCCCTGCATTTGTCGCGTTCAATACGATCATGGCCGCGGCGCCGAATGTCCAGACGGCTGACTTTGCACAATCCAACGGGCTCGTCCGCTTCCACTGCCGGCGGGCGTGGCTACACCTGCGTTCGCTGGTTTTGGTTCGTTGTGCGCAGCTTGCCATGCTGGAGGTGAGATCTGAAGCGCCACCTCAGCGGGTTTCCTTTTAGCGCGGATTTTGCATTAGGTGGAGGCACCGACCCTGACGTCCATCCGCGTGGATCTGTGCGTGCGACTGGAGGCCATCGTTCTCAGCACGGACAGCCTTCCCACAGCCAACTTTTCCCTTTTACCAGCTTTGCAGTCCCTCTATTTGGACTGCCCTCGCTTGACTCGACTGAATGTCACCGGCTCGACGGCGTTGCAGCCGTCTGGGGTGATGCTGGAGTGCCCTTTGCTCACTTCCAAGAAATTCCAAAGGGACGGGGTCCCGTCCCTGGTGGATATCCTTCGCCAAAATGATTGACACAACATCGAATCCATGGCCATCAAGCGCTGATGTGCACGGGGCTGGGTTGAACCTTTCGGAAGGCCATGATTCTTGTCAGGCCACAGAGAAATTGTACACTGGCACCCCTCCAACGAGTTTGGAACGAGGCGTACGCTCCTACGTGGACTGCCCCTTGAGTACGCTGAGACACCTGCGTCGAGTTGGGAGTGATTGAAGATGCTGCGAGCTGCGGTGAATGGCGTGAATCAAGGCCCACGACTTCGATGCTGCTGGCCAACAAATTCGTTCAATCGAAGCTCGATATGTTATAAAGTTAGTTAAATAAATCGACCAAACCGAGCGAAGAATGCATTGCTCTACACGTGAAAGAGCTGGACGACTTGGCGAACGTCCGCGCGGCACACTGGGCACTGCTGCGACGTTTGTTTCATGTGGTCCGCGCATCGCATGCACACGGCGGCATGACCGCAAGGGACACACACTGCATTTTGGGGTCCGTCAAAACAGACCACGCACTCGCCAGGCACAGTGGTTTCTAGATGTGTCGAAGCAACGTGCTCTTCCAAAGGGGGCGCCGAAGCCGCTGCTGCTTGCACAGCCGCGACTGACACAGATGGCGCGTACACAAAGTTGTCGTCGAGGGCCTTGGCCCTGGGAAGGAGCGGCGGCTGTTGAGCGGCCTCGGAAGGTACTTGCGGAATGGGGGGCATCGATTGCAGTGGAGGTATTGGCGGGGCGATGGGAGTAGTTGGCCCTGGCTCTTGAGGAGTCGACACGAACTCGACGCCGGGATGGCCCATGAGGTACGGGTCCACCAGAGCGGTGACCGCGCCCCCGCCGGTTAAAAATGCTGCCCAGCTGTTGAAGCTCTCTTGGTCGGGTGCAGCAAACTCGCGCTCATGGAGAGCACCGACGAGTCCCGCGCCCTTCTTGCGGGCGCCAAACACCTTAAACGCGAACGGCTTCGAGTCGAACATCTTGGCTTTGGTGTGAAGCGTCACGGGAGACGGCACGTGCAACATGAACGTAGACTTTGGAAGGGGTGATCGCTGGCCCTGTACGACGTCGAAGAAGGCCATCTCAAGGAATTGCGGCGATCCCACGCGCAGTATGATGACGTAGCGATGGGCCCACGACTGCAGTGCCGACAGGCCAAGCAGAGACGACCCCATGTTGTCCACGCTCTCGTACACCCACCCTTGGAAGACCTGGGTGCGATTCTCGAGCAGGTTCACGCAGCCAGCCGCATTGAGCACCTTGTTCTCGACGCTCCGGCGCGCCACTTCCAACGGTGACAAGCCGCGGTTGTTTTGGATGTACGGACTCACACCAGGAATAGACATGAGGAACTGGACCACCCCCATCGCGCCTTCTTGACACGCGTAGTGCAGCGGCGTGTTTCCTTTGTTGTCCATGGCGTCGATGAACGCGCCGTGTTGAAGCAGGACTTCCACACACAGCACATGGCCGTGCGAAGAAGCCATGATGAGTGGGGTGCGGCCGCGGGAGTCCTTGTACTCGAGTAGCTTGGGCCGCATCTCCGGCGTCGCTCCATCGAGGATCTGAAGCAGCATTTGAACGTCGTTCTTCTTGGCGCAGTCGTACACCATGTCTGTGTTAACGCCAAACGTGTCCTTGACCCACTGGACAATATCTTGAAGTTTGAATGGCGCGGGGACCGGCGCCGCCGACGGAGTGCGCAGTGACGCTTCCATATCGTTCACGTGTTTCTGCACGCGCTGGCCAAAGCGTTCAGCATGTTCGCCAAGACGGTTTGCATGGCGCTCGATCGTCTTGGTCGACGCCTCTACCGTCTTCACAAACGTGTCCATGTGGGTGATTTGGGGGGAAAATAGAAATGGCCAGGCGATTGACGAGGAAACCAGAGCGTTGGTCAATCATTGACGAATGCATGTGCATCGCAGCAAAAGACGTACATTCTGCAACGGAATGCGGATCACCTGATGCTTTGTAGAACAAGGATGGCTATTCCGTGCACAGTAGACAACGGCGCCAACCTCGAGGGCTGCATGGCATGTGCCGCATCAGCGTTTTTCACAGTGGACCTTTGTCATCTGCGCTGGGGACTCAAGGGTCGTGTGGGCTATCATGTATTTACCGCGATCGCACCGTCTGGACGTGGTGGTATTCAGTGGGGAATGAAATTTTTAGCTATTCCAATTCGATTGCTCGCTTTGTAAACGAAAACACTCTGCGAGAGGCACGGTCCATGGGCCAGTTTGGCGAGTCCATGGGCAACTTAGGACTCCGGCTGGGTATCATCACAAGTGTCGGCGAGAAGAGCACCGCTTCCATCGCTCGAGCTTCCCAGGTAGGAGAATCGGGTATTTTGCAATTCAATTCCAGCGAAGGCCATGGAACCAGCATTGCTTGTCAAAGTGCATGAAAAGAACGTCGACACGTTGGCGAGGCACCTCGAGCTCAGTCAAGACATTCATGATCGCTCGCTTGTCGCACCACGAGGACCGCCGCCGTCTGCCGAGTCCGAAGCAGCCAAGCTTGGAGACATCGCGCAGCTCCGCAATGAACTCACGTCATCGACAAAGGACATACAAGGTGGAATGGAGTTCGTCGACGAAACGACTTCGGCAGAACCCCGCTCATGCCCACGGCGCGATGCGGTACACCATTGTTTCCAGTTGCTATTGGACAACGGCGCCAACCACTTGGATACAGTTGACGTCGGGAATTTGGCGCTGCATTTAGCATGCATCTATGGCCACATTCACGTCGTGACGCTGGTCCTTCGTCGCTCCGGCCGCCCAACCAATCCGTTTTGGTCAGCCATGCTTAACTAACGGCATTCGATGCGGCCACACTCGAAATCTCCTCGAAAATGCAAGCCACCAAGAGCAGTGCAAATAAGATGATGCATCTTTTGCGTGGGCAGCAGTTGCGGCTTGTGTAGAAGTGCTCGGAAAGGTATCTATGTCCACGGTGCAGCTAGAAATGCTGCACGCTTAACCAGCCTCGCAATTTGATCTGGCCGTGGTAGCGATATAAGGTGTTTGAAGGGTGGGTGCTTGTCGAAGGAGGTGAAGCGTGAGACATTCAGTCAGTCAGATGCATCCTCGATGCGCCGTTGTCTTGCGCACGAGCCTTCGGCCATGCAGACTCACGTTGTGCACCATGAACGCATTTCGCCGTTACCTGGCACTTTTCACAAATCTAAACAACACTGCTGAGATATGGGAATTTCACACTCTTCCTCTCACCCTAGTAAATTGGCAACTATTGTAGGGGCCAATTGGGAGCGGGCACGAAATATTCTGTGTGTAATATAAATATGATGGCAAACGCTATTGGCTAGACCAAATCACTGGCAGATAGCCTCTGCTTTTCTCTACATTTAGCACTCTTCAGCTTCAGTTTAGCATGCCTGAAACCAAC
>NW_008580158.1:1414387-1432669 GCF_000520115.1 Aphanomyces invadans
GAGCTGCGGTGAATGGCGTGAATCAAGGCCCACGACTTCGATGCTGCTGGCCAACAAATTCGTTCAATCGAAGCTCGATATGTTATAAAGTTAGTTAAATAAATCGACCAAACCGAGCGAAGAATGCATTGCTCTCTACACGTGAAAGAGCTGGACGACTTGGCGAACGTCCGCGCGGCACACTGGGCACTGCTGCGACGTTTGTTTCATGTGGTCCGCGCATCGCATGCACACGGCGGCATGACCGCAAGGGACACACACTGCATTTTGGGGTCCGTCAAAACAGACCACGCACTCGCCAGGCACAGTGGTTTCTAGATGTGTCGAAGCAACGTGCTCTTCCAAAGGGGGCGCCGAAGCCGCTGCTGCTTGCACAGCCGCGACTGACACAGATGGCGCGTACACAAAGTTGTCGTCGAGGGCCTTGGCCCTGGGAAGGAGCGGCGGCTGTTGAGCGGCCTCGGAAGGTACTTGCGGAATGGGGGGCATCGATTGCAGTGGAGGTATTGGCGGGGCGATGGGAGTAGTTGGCCCTGGCTCTTGAGGAGTCGACACGAACTCGACGCCGGGATGGCCCATGAGGTGCGGGTCCACCAGAGCGTTGACCGCGCCCCCGCCGGTTAAAAATGCTGCCCAGCTGTTGAAGCTCTCTTGGTCGGGTGCAGCAAACTCGCGCTCATGGAGAGCACCGACGAGTCCCGCGCCCTTCTTGCGGGCGCCAAACACCTTAAACGCGAACGGCTTCGAGTCGAACATCTTGGCTTTGGTGTGAAGCGTCACGGGAGACGGCACGTGCAACATGAACGTAGACTTTGGAAGGGGTGATCGCTGGCCTTGTACGACGTCGAAGAAGGCCATCTCAAGGAATTGCGGCGATCCCACGCGCAGTATGATGACGTAGCGATGGGCCCACGACTGCAGCGCCGACAGGCCAAGCAGAGACGACCCCATGTTGTCCACGCTCTCGTACACCCACCCTTGGAAGACCTGGGTGCGATTCTCGAGCAGGTTCACGCAGCCAGCCGCATTGAGCACCTTGTTCTCGACGCTCCGGCGCGCCACTTCCAACGGTGACAAGCCGCGACTATTTTGGATGTACGGACTCACACCAGGAATAGACATGAGGTACTGGACCACCCCCATCGCGCCTTCTTGACACGCGTAGTGCAGCGGCGTGTTTCCTTTGTTGTCCATGGCGTCGATGAACGCGCCGTGTTGAAGCAGGACTTCCACACACAGCACATGACCGTGCGAAGTAGCCATGATGAGTGGGGTGCGGCCGCGGGAGTCCTTGTACTCGAGTAGCTTGGGCCGCATCTCGGGCGTCGCTCCATCGAGGATCTGAAGCAGCATTTGAACGTCGTTCTTCTTGGCGCAGTCGTACACCATGTCTGTGTTAACGCCAAACGTGTCCTTGACCCACTGGACAATATCTTGAAGTTTGAATGGCGCGGGGGCCGGCGCCGCCGACGGAGTGCGCAGCGACGCTTCCATATCGTTCACGTGTTTCTGCACGCGCTGGCCAAAGCGTTCAGCATGTTCGCCAAGACGGTTTGCATGGCGCTCGATCGTCTTGGTCGACGCCTCTACCGTCTTCACAAACGTGTCCATGTGGGTGATTTGGGGGGAAAGTAGAAATGGCCAGGCGATTGACGAGGAAACCAGAGCGTTGGTCAATCATTGACGAATGCATGTGCATCGCAGCAAAAGACGTACATTCTGCAACGGAATGCGGATCACCTGATACTTTGTAGAACAAGGATGGCTATTCCGTGCACAGTACTACTAGTAGTACCTTCGTATCCGCTGGCTCGTCACAACCGGCCGAATTAGGTTGTGTTGCACGGCCTGATACGGCCGACACACCGGCGGTGTCCTGCTTCGATGGAGAAATGGGCTGCGTGTGTTGATAAGTTTGGAAGCAAGATGGATCGCCTTGGAGACAAGTTCGATCAAGCGATGGAGAAGTTGCCTCAAAAAGTGAACGCTGCGACTGTCGCGGGAGCGCGAGACGCCGACGCGGCCAGGCTGACGATTGCACCATGGGCGATGCAGTCTGCAACCATGCTGACTGGTGGAGCCATCGATGTTTACCGCGCGGCATCCACAGGCCAGTACCAAACCCTCGTCGACCTCTTGGCACACAATGACGGAGTTTCGCTGGAATACCTGGACCCACATGACCGTACACCTTTGCTGATTGCATGCACGAAAGGACACCTCGACTGCGCGCAGTTTCTGCTGGCGCGCGGCGCGAATGCCGCTGCCATGGACAAAGATGGAAACTCAGCCTTGCACGTGGCTTGCTTGCATGGTCGAGTTGGCGTTGTCGAGATGCTGCTGCAGACGTCGTCACCGATGATCTCGCCCTATATGTTGAATAAAACCGGCCAGTCGGCACTGCGGTTGAGCCGCATGGTTGTCCAAGCGAAAACGGACGGGTGGCGTCAAGTTGTTCAGTGCATCGAAGCACTGGAGCAGGTATGTTGTGCCCGTCGAGTCTCCATCTGCGCCACGCGGCCTCGTGGCCATTCTGCGGCTCTTCTATGTGCGATTTGAGTGATTCCTTTGGTCCATGCGTGTGCGGTACGATTGGTTTGCATTCGAGTGCGTTTGGAATGCCTCGAACGCGTTGGTCTTGCCAGTCGGCTAACCTCGTCATGTGTCCGAGCGTAGCGCCTCAAAGTGTTTGAGGGATGGATTTACCACCGATCGCAGTCCATGTTTGCGTGGCAGTCGTGGGAGGCTCGATATGGCTTGGTCTTGCGAACGGGGTCCACGATGTTTTTGGAAATGCATCTCTTCGACGTTCAACACGGTCGCCGGACTCCGATCCCCACGTACGTTTGGCGGCCATCCATCTATGTATCGATCATCCAGACCATGGCATATGCTGAATAGGCTTGTCTTTGACATCCAAGTCGACAAGCCCGTCACGTTGTATCGAGACGGCGACGGCCTGAATCGAAAGCCCTTGGCCATTGGATTGGAGTCACAGGTCCTGGCTGCTTTGGACGAGTCTGGGTTTGAAGCATGGGGCGCGTTCTTCACGTCATTTATGGTACATCGTATCGATCGATCCATCGCGTCGATGGCTCATGCTGTGGTAAAATCCAGACCTCAGCTGTGTACGATGGCGCGCGACCACCAGCATCTGCCGCCTCCTCGGCCACGAATGACCGCACCCCGCCACCTTCCGTGAAGGACATGTCCCAGCCACTGGATGAGGTTCATGCTGTGTCAGCTTCGCCGCCCTTTGTTCAAGCGTCAGCACCAGCATGGGAAGCCTTCAATTCGGTTGCTATGCCACCAACGGAAGTCGCTCACGCTTTGGCAGCGATGCCGCCATCTAATCTCAAGCAAACATCGGTCAAGTCGGTTGATGTGGACGAACTGTCGAGCTTGGTGACGGACGCTAATCACGCCACCCCCGCTCCGCCATCGGCACCACGCATGGTCGACCACGGAGACAGCATCCTGATGCACGATGCCACCGAGATGGGCGGCCACGGAGGCGAGTTTACCAGACGCAATGAAGCATGCGTTGTGTGCATGGTTCGCTTGAAGCAAACGGTGTGTGTGCCGTGCGGCCATGTCGCCGCGTGCGTCATGTGTGCGGAAACCATACACAGGACATCGCAAACCTGTCCCGTCTGCCACACTCCCGTCAAAGAACTCGTTAAGCTCTGGCTCGCTTAGTAAAGAATATTTCAAAGCTAAATCTGTCCAAGGCTGGGATTGCTACAACTACCAAACAGGGGCCCGGGGCCATTTCAGGCAATATTGACAGCACAACACAGGAACCATTCAAGTCGCTGCACCCTCCGTCGTCATTGAGATGCCGCCGTCGCGAAAGTATCCAGCCACCAAGCCATGCTATGAATGCGCACAATTCGTCGTCGATGTCTCGTATGCCAGTCGCATTGAGCTGGTCGTTTGCGCGACCAGGTCGCCGACGCAAGCGCAAGTGGTCGCGAGGCTTTCGGTCGGTGTGGCAAACCGAACCCGGCTTTACAATGGACGGGTCTGTTTGAAAATGTTCTCAAGGCGAGGCCGTTGCTCAAATTACTGGCATCAAACTTTACAACCCTCTTCGGCACTTGCTAGCTGGATGCTGGTGGATCGGCATATCCCAGAGCGTCCATATACTCCTGCGCCATCGACTGAATGCGCTCGCGCAGTGGCGCGGGCAACGTGCGGTGGCGATTGACTTGGTACGATTGCAGCGCGGCAACTTCGGCAGCGAAGTGCTTGGAAGTGTCGCTTGTCCAGGCGACGTTGGCATGGTCGTAGATCTTTTGGAGCGTCTCGCTCGGATGTGTCGTCAGTTGAGCATACGAGACTTCGAGGATGTCGTCGTGGATCATGCGCTTCACCTGCGAACGTTGGGATGGCGCCACCGCCGCTGCGCTGTTGTACTTGCGCCACATTTGGTCAAACTGCCAAAACAAGTACTCGTTGACCTATAAGTCGGACGACGACGACATTTCCAGCAACGTTCAAGCAACCTTGAGGAACGTTCGGTACCTGTTCGTCGGTCGGAGTCGACAAGTACATGAACCAGAACGCTGTGTTGGCCAAGTGGGCAGCCGATGCCATCGTTTCAAACGGATCGCGATGCATGTAGATGAAGCGTGCATGCGGGAACAACTTGCGCAGCAACGGGACCCGGGCGGCGTGGATCGGCGACTTGAGCACCAGACGATGGTTCAGTCCAGACGACTTGGATCGCAACTGGTGGCGCAACGTGAGCTTTCGAAGCAGGTACAGGAATGCAGAGGTCCACGTGGCTTCGTCTTCGGGTGTTCCGCCATCCTCTGAACTAAAATCGAGGAACCGCCGAAACGACGGCTCGCGAGTCATCAAGTAAATAGGCATGTAGTAGCTCGCCCCGCACGATAAGAGCAGCGTGGCGCACTCATCTTCCTGGGGCAAGTCAAAATGCAGCGGCATCGAGTCCATGGGTCGCGTCGGATCGATCGCACCGGCAAAGAGGCGCTTGCCCAACCCTTCAAACCATAGAAAACACGACGGAAACCCCGTGCAAAACGTGGTGCACGTGTAAAAGTTGGTCACGTCCGATGCGAGGAGGTTGTGCAGGAGCGTCGTGCCCGTGCGAGGATGGCCAACGATAAACACGGGGTCGGTCGGCAAGTCGACTTGGTTGATCATGGCGTCGGGATACACAACACCCTCGACAAGACCCATGAGCGAGTTGAAGAGCGACAGAATCGTGAGAAACATGGCTCGCGGGACGTAGCACCAGTCGAAGTGGCGCCACTGCTTGCTCACGATCTGCCACCACTGGCCAAAGGTGATGCCACACATTACGTTGTTCTTGAATGAGTACACGTGCTTCCGGTCAAAATGAAACATCGACGCATTGGCTGCTTCTTCACGCATCGATGCGTCGTCGAACCCGCGCACGGCGACCCCAGCGCCGGCGGTCGGTTCACGACCTGCCACCACCATGGTGGATCAAGTGCAAGATGGGATGGCGTTAAACTCCAACCAAAAGCACGTTAAATTCATCACTTCACGCGCAAGCTGCTCTATGGGTCATATGCTGAACAGTCCAGGAGATGGACCATGAGCAGCGCTGGCGCGGTGTGCCACCCACTCTACGGCCTCGTGAACCAAGGCTGGGTGCAGCAGGTCCATGGAGACGTTTGTCTCTTCGAGGGCTACCCTCAACGCTCGGTGTACTCGGCCCATTGGCGTTGAAAGTCAGAATCTCCTTGTGTTCGCGTTCGCGGAGGCTTTTGTGGCGGCACAGATGTATGGACCGCTTTCATCACCCTTCTTCAGGACGGGTGTTGATGGAAGCGACAATACCTCCAAGAGCGTAAGGTTGCTGTACCTGTCTTGGATTGAGAACTCGTGTGTGTGCAATGTGTTCCAGGGCTTGTCCTTGGCGACGATATAGCCACACGAACGAGGTTGCCATTCCATCCGGTCGACAAGGCTTTGAAAGAGTTGAGTCACTTGGAAACATGGCATCGGCGCAGCCTGAATTCACTCAGTCAACAGTCTACTACTTCTACCGACAGGACTTCACTTCCATCTGAACTCCATTTCACTTTCTCGTGTGGTGGTATCCATGATCCGGGCCATCGCGGTCCTGTCCATCCTCTTCATCGTCGTGGAAAGCCGTTGGGCTCGCCGCATGATGCATCATGTTCCAGTACTCGGCGTTGTGAATTTCGAATCGGCGGCGGCGAATCTGTCGGCCAAACTCGCCAACTTCGCCTTCGTGAATGTCGTGGTCAAGGATCACATCGAGTACCGAGTCGCACATGCGGCGGACCTACGCCAAGTTAGACTACCGACACACTTCCATCCATCCGACCCCTTTTTACCTCGGCGTTGGTCGCATCTGCGGCCAACAACAAATCGGGCAGCATGTTCGTCCCGTACAGCACTTCGTCCAACGTTTCGGGGTGGCGCAGCATGCGATAAAAACAAAAGAGGAGCTGCAACATGATCTCGTGGTCGGTCTGCTTGTCCTGGAAGACAGTGTGGAAGCTCCGAACGAGGCGGGACGACGTGATGAGGGGCGCACACTTTGGCTCGAGCATCAGCGCACTCACAAACATAATCACTTGGAGCACAATGTCATCCTACCCACAAGGAATCGCGGATAAACGTTCCATGGGATCGTCGCGCTGTCGAGTACCTGGGAAAAGCCTGGCACGAGCAGCTTGTTCAGGAACGGGATCACGGTGTAGTACTGTGCCAGGATCTTGTCCCACGACGTCTTGGCCGGCAAGTCGTTCGGCGTGAGGTTCCCCAGTACCCCGAGAATCTCTACGACAAAGTCGTGGTTGTCCGAGCTCTGGGCGAGCTCGAGCAATGGCACAACATACGGAGCCCACAATCCCTTGTGCTTGTACATCTTTTCCGACGCCGCGTCTTCTTGGAGGCTATACGACCACTGGGAAATATTGCGAATACACTACAACGTCACCATAAGTTCCATCGAGTGATTGGATGGCGCCTCGAAGTCGAGATGGCGAGCGCACCTTCATGAGGAGGACATCCCGCGTGCGCAAGACCCGAGTGACGAGCGCGTCGAGCCCCTTGTTCTGGGCCATCATTTCCGCGTTACGACCATTGACACTCAAGTTGACCGCGAGCGCCATGAGTTCCTTGGCCACCATGTTTTGAGGAAAATTGATCACGAGCTGCATCACGATCGGAATTGCCTCCGTGTACGTAAACATGGACTTGCACCGGTCGTCCATGCTCAAGTGGTACAGAATGCGCAGCGTGAGCGCTCGAAATGGAGGCTTCTTGAGCAGCTCGACGAGCTTGGGGACGAGGCTGTTCTTGACCATGGTGTCGCGGACGCGGGCGTCCCACGACAGATTAAAGAGCAGCTTCAAAGCGACCTACACCCCACCCACATGGCACGTATGAAGTGAGTTGCTCGACTACAACTCGCCACAAATGCATGAACGCACTTGGACGGTTTTGTCGTGGTTGCATTTCACATATCGAATGGCTTTCTCGGGCACTTGGAGCTCGATCATGGCGTCTTTGTTCTCCTCAAACACGCTGCGCACACCATTCGACATGAATGGAACGATCCGTCGATCGTCGTACCTGAGCTTTTTCAAAAACCCCAACGTCAACATGACCAAGTCGGGCGTCACGCGGTCCAGCATCTTGGCCAGGAAGTGCACGATCTTCTTCTTGACCATCTTGCGCTCGGTGTGGATGTCCTCCGACAAGTTGAAGAGCACACTCAAGCACACGTATCTACCGACCCGATTTCATAGGAGGTATTCATGCATGGGTCGTACAGGAGCTGGTCTTGTTTTTTCGCCCTCTTCTTGCTCTTTTTGGCCTCCGCCTTGAGCTTGGCAAGGACGTCAGGCTCGTGGTTGGCCTTGGCTATCGTGTCCTCGAGCTGCTTCTCTTCCTCGACGCGCAACTGGTGGCGCTTCACTTCAAAGTCGACGATCTTCAACGTGATCGCACCGATGCGGTAGTTGCTCAGGATCGGGTGCAGTTGGAGAAAGTTCGAGTAGCACCAAAAGATGCGCATCATGTGGAGGGTAAAGTCGTAGTTCTTCTTGTACTCGTCATTGAGGACGCGGGAGAGGAGGCACTGGAGGAGAGGGCGTCGAGGGTGAGCACAGTGACGCCTTCGTCATAGTCACGTACCATCAGCGCTTCGTTCTGAACAAGCATTTCAATGTTGGCGCCGTACTCGGACAGGTTGAGAATCTGCGTGATCCCATCGAGCTTGGACTCCATGTCTTCCTCGTACAGCTTCTCCATGTACAAGTCGAGGTCATCGGGGTTCGAGAGTTGCCGCGATGCGAGCGGGTCCTTCTCCTTGCGCTGGTCGTCCCGATCTTCAGAGCGGGAGCTCCGGCGCACGGTCGACTTGGCCTTCACCCCACCACCAGAGGAACTCATACTTGCTCAAGTTTTCGTGGCCACGCACCCCTTGGAACAAATCCGACCGGTTACAAGATGTGTGACCGTTTCACGTGGCGTAACCGACTCGCACGACGTGATGGGACAAAGCGGATGACAAGGGAAGGAAGTCAAAGGAAGGACCTCACGCGATCGCGCGCGATGGATCCGCGAGATGCGCCTGGTGTCATGTGGAAGGACGGCAGCCCACGTCGTGCGGCATGTGGACTTTGTTCCCACGCGCATAGCCAGGTTGAAACGTGTCGAGAGTCAACATCGCGGGCGGCGTGCCTTCATCACGTCCACGAATTTGTGGAGGGCCTGGCAAGAGCTGAGTCCTGTCCCCGCACTTTGAGTCTGCATCATTTGATTTCTGGAGGTTGGAACCATGCGACACGTGGGCAACGACCGACTCATCAAAGAAAAGACTTGCGTCTGCTCGACTCTCTAGCAAAGGCGTTGCTGGGACCGCAATAGACCAAGCCGTGGCATGGAATGGCAAAATGAGACTCGTTACGATTGCTTCTCCTGTCTGACTTGGTCGATCTCGAGCTCTGGGACAAAGTAACTGGCGTTGCAATAGCTACACGACAAGAGGACCCCGCCTTCTCTGGAGAGCGCTGCTAGTTCGGCCTGAGGCACCGAGAACAGCTTCTGGACGAATTTCTCCTTGCTACAGCGGCAGTAGTAATCGACAGGGACGCGCTTCACGTGCTCCTTGGTTAAGGTCACTTCCGGGAAGATCGTGTTCAAGTATGCGAGCATCCCTTGTGCCTGAACAAGGTCCATCATCGTGGATTCATCGAACAGGTCTCGACGGTCGAAGAGCGAAACAGCCGCGTTTGGCATTTCCTGGATGGTCACTCCACAGCACACTACAGCATCGTCGTTCTTCGACTGCGTTTCGAGCTTCACGAGCGTGGGTGTCTGCTCCGACATGTCGTAGAACATTTGCCAGTCCTGTGTCGCATTGCCCGAAGCTGCCAACACTGTCTTGTACGGCGACGCCGCCCCGTACAGCACCTTGTTCACCTCAAAGGCGTCTGTAGCGTTCGCGTCGACGTCGTGATGGATGTACCCGCGGATTTCACCCACGCACATGGACTCCACATAACCATCAAGCTTCTTTGTGCGAAATCTCATCGCGACGCGCTCCTCGCCCTTGAAAAACGAGCTTAACATGGCCGCGCCCGACATGTATTCGCCCCACACCCGCGCGGCGTCGGTAGTGATCGGTGCGTACTCCTTCGAAGAGTTCCACTTTGCCCGCATCGTGTTGACGACGTTAGGGGCGTAGATGGCCGACACCCGGTGGCCCAACACGTCCACGAAGCAGCGCGACACGAGGTCCCGCGTCCGATCTCGAGCGAGTTGCATCTTCGATTGCTTTCGAACCAATCAAGAATGTGGTTGGTCATTTCAAGCAGGTCAGGACATTTTAGACGTATGTCATATTGTTTTAAACTACCCACTTGGTATTTTAAAACGATCGGGTTGAATTTAAAAAACTCTCAACAGCCTCTCAAATATTATACGCGAGTAATGCGAATTGCAAGGTTTTTCAAACTTCGCGCCTATTGCAACGCATGCCATCTTGGCGGCGATTCCATCACGTCGAGGAGCGCATCCATTCTTGAACATGTCGTCTTGTAGCACCGTCGGTGGAGAATGGACTGCGAAACTCGGCCCTCGTATGGAGACGAATGATGCCGTGATCCAGAACACTGTTGAGTACGTGCGTGGAATGCTTGCGTCGAACGATGCTTCCCACGACTGGAACCACATTGAGCGGGTCTGGCGTATGAGCGTGCGTATTGCAGAGGAAGAACAAGTCGAACGCACGGACTGTGTGGTGTTGGCGGCATTGCTTCATGACATTGATGATTGGAAGTACACTGGCTTGGACTCCACCGACCGTGCGCGAGCGTTCCTTCAAACACAGGTGCTAGTATAGATATGATGCATGTCGTTGGTAATCGAACTTCGCCCCAACCGTGTAGACCGTCGACGCAGAAAAGATTGAGTTCGTGCTGAAAATCATCAAGGGCATTGGCTTCAAAGAAGAGCTTGGCAGCGAAAAGGTATGTATGTAACCACGTCATGTCTCTGCCTCTACTTACAATACTCGTTTCAGATCGAAATGTTTCCAGAGCTTGCATGCGTCCAAGATGCTGACCGACTGGTACGACAAACCTAGAAGTTCCTAATGTCCCTTATGTCATTCCTCTCGCACCAGGACGCCATTGGTGCGATTGGGGTTGCGCGGTGCCTAACTTACGGCGGTCACAAGAAGCGCGGGTTGTACGACCCAGCCATTCCCCCCCTTTCTGACATGAACAAAGACGCATACATGGCCAACAAGGGAGGGCTTACGCTCAATCACTTTTACGAGGTACCTTCGATCCTTTGCCAAGCCCATTCATACTAGATGTCGTCGGTAGAAACTGTTCAAGTTAAAAGACATGATGAAGACACGAGCTGGGCGCCGCATTGCTGAATCTCGGCACGCATACATGGTCGAATACGTCGAGCGAATCCAAGCGGAAATCGCGGGGTGGGCCTAGCCCTTGCCATGTGGATCGGGCTGTTTCAGCCGACCAATCTGGCAGACGAAGCCGCCATTGTTCAATTCGCCAACAAGAAACGCAACCTGTCTTCAATTCGATCGTCTGGAGTGGACTCCGCAGTTGCAAACAAGGGTTAAATAGCACGCACTCCAGTCAACTAAGCTGAGGTTTCGTCGATAGACTGAGCGAAGTCGCCCAGCTGCAGCACCCATGTCGCCTTTGCTCCGTGGCGCGCGCATCCACCGTTTAAAGTCGGGTCAGTATTTTCATGCAGCATGCATGCCTTTATCAAGTCTCTTGGCAGCATGGAACGATAGCTTGACTGCGCATTGGTCTGCACCAACCCCGCCAGGAAATCGAGAAACTGTGGTGGGTCGCCACTTGTTGCATATTCGAGCAGGTGGGTGGCGAGCCACTGCACCATCGTAAGTCGACTTGTTGCGCTGCTAACAGCATCGCACGACCACAGTCCAACAGTCGATGCATGTAAAGTTGTGGCACAGTTGCGTCGTGGCCTTGTCAGGCGGCCAGCGCCAACGCGTTGCCTGTCCATACACATGAAGCCCCCGGACGACATCGAGGTGACCGTGCCGCGCTGCCACGTTCGTGTCGTTGGTGCAGCATGGAAAGACGAGAGTCGAGAAACGTCGGACAATGTGTAGATGACTTTGCGCGGCGGCGTTGTCTAGAATCTAGCAGGTGCGACCGAGGTAGGAGCAGGATGAGGTCAGACCTTTTACGAGACACAGCATGCCTTGATGCGCAGCCACCGTGGCTGCCAAGACCATGGTGTCTGGCAAGTATGATGTAGGGTGAGCCAACTCCTCGGGGTGCATGACGAGGTCTGCGACGTCGTTTTGGCCGCGATGGATGACAGTGGCGTCCACAAGAGCTACTCAGCATACCCGAGGCATCAATCGGTGTCGCCGCAACCACCTGGACCAACGCGCGGTAGCAGCATGTTGTCGGCTGCACGTTTGGCAGCTGTCGACCAAGACCCGAGTGCCGCGTGAAGACCAGCCAGTTTGGAGTGACACAATTTGAACCGCGAAGGCAAGTGCAGGTGATGGACTGCCAGAAAGGCATGGTCCATTCCATCTTGGTTGGCAAAACACTTGAGTCCACGGGCAGCGACTTGCGCATGCGTTGGTGTTACTGACGTGTCGCATGCCCGACAAGCAAAAACGTTGAAGGGGCAAAGATGGCGCAGGACAATCTCACGGCGGCTTCCCCCCGCAAGGAGTGTGTCAAGGTGGCCAGCGGCGCGAACAAGTCCAAAGCAGACTGGATGGAGTGGTGTCGCAGCCTTTGTGGAGATTCGAGCTCGCTCTTCTCGGAGAGATCGTTGACAACGCGAGGTCGTGCTCTCGATCTGTGCGCGTTTTGTACCCGTTTCACCATTGGAACAAGGTGTCGGCAGAAACGCCCGCTCTCCCCCTCGCAGTCTTCTTTACCGGTGTCTCAACGAACACCAAGCGCCAAAAAATTCGTTTCGCACACGGCCGAGACGCATGACGGACACAGTCGATGTCGACGCATCACACCCCGTGCCATTAACTCGAGCGCAGCACGATGAGCTTGCAGCCGTGTGGGAACAGTGCAAAACCGAAAAGGAGCAGCACCTGCGAGCCAGGATGGACAGCATGACGTTGGCGATTCACTCGTTGCGCGCTCAGCTGGAGGCGCTCAAGTCATCGCGAGCACTTCAGCCACCGACATCCCACCGACATCGCGAATGAACAAGCTTGGTTAGACTATGGAGTAAGGATAGTGTAACATAGACCCACCTGAGTTCCATCTCTTATACATCTGGAAAACCAACGTGCAAGGACGGCAGAAACTGCTGAGCGCAATGTTGCGTGCCGCTTGACGCGTGCACCGACCGCCTTCCCTCCACGCGGCTACGGCATGAAAACGCACCACGACATCCATGGTCTCGTTGTATTACGAGTTTACTTTCAATGGTCTGGACGCTAAATACTGCATGACGTCGAGTTGGCCCATTTGCGATGCCGACGCAAGGGCCATGTCCAAGTCACCTTCGGTGCGCGCATGGACGAGAAATTTCACAATGTCCAAATGTCCATTCATTGCTGCAAAGTTGAGGGCGTTTGGAGTGCATCCGACGCTGTGTGGGATCGCATGAAGGTATTGAATCACGGCGAGGTGGCCGTTCCAGGCGGCCATATCCATCGCCTGGGACGTCCACGCTTCGCTTCGTTGTTCGTGCAAAAATTTCACCACTTCCAAATGTCCATTCCACGCCGCGCGATCCATGGTCCATCTCGAGCAGCCTTCTCTCCGGTGGGCATGCAGAAACTTCACCACATCCAAATGTCCATTCCACGCCGCCTCGGTCATTGCGTCCATCGTGCACCCTTCCATGCGGTGGCTATGCAGAAATTGCACCACATTCAAATGTCCGTTCATTGCCGCCATGTCCATGGCCTTCGACGTGCCGCCCTCGCTGCGATGGGCATGCAGAAACGTCACCACGTCCAGGTGTCCATATTTCGCGGCCCAGTTCATTGCATCGACAGTACACCCAGGGTGGTCTGTCTTGTGGAGAAACTGAACGACGTCGAGGTGGTTGTTGGACGCTGCAACATCGAGCAACGGGACAGGAAACGTCAGCACGAAATCGGCGTAGTGCTTCGACATGTACTGGATCGATGGAAGGTGGCCAAAAATGACGGCGTGAAGGACTACGATCTCAAGCATGTGCGCGTGGCATTGAAACATGATCTCGAGGCGGGTCGTGCCGTACTCCTGGAGCCAAGGACTCAGCACGACGTGGTATTGGAGGATCGACTTGGACGGTTTGCCCATAAACGACGACGGATGCGATGGCTTCTTCAGGTGATGGAAAGGCAGCATATCGCGGTACTCGCCATATTGATAAGCGGTGATGCAGCGAGCCAGGTCGGGCGTCGCCAACACAAAAGCGGCGGCAGTTGCCATCGAATCTGGCCCAAGCTGAAGCAGCTTGTGAACAAAAGAACGAAACGTACACATCCGGATAAATTCAACCGTATGTCGGATCTTTCCCATCGAATCTACTGTTTGACCATGCTGTTCTTCGCGGCGCGCTGTGGGGATGGCGCTCGCGATGAAGAAGAAAGACTGCATTCGACATATACAGGATTGGGAACCTTCATCGACTGCCCTGCCGCTTTTGGTCAACAACACGCCTCGGTCTAGCATTACGTGGGAACGATGACTTCGCCTTTCGACATCTTGAGCAGTTTCTCCACAACGGTCGGGTCGTCTCGAATCCCGGCATGTTGGTACTCGTTCGAGACAAATACATGGCAGTTGTCGCCAAGAAGCGCCGCTGTCCGCATAGATAACGTCCGGTCAACGTACAAGTCATCATACGACACGAGTGCAGCAGTGGGGATTGCAATGTCACGAAGGTTCGCTTCGTTGTACAGCGGACGCCAGTCGGTTTTTTTGGCAAGGATATTCGCGGCATCGCGAAATGGCCCGAGCGTCTCGGGAAAGTCTTCAGCCATCCACGAAAACACCATCTCGCCACTGAAGTACACAGGCGCCTTGGTCGCTAGTTCAACCAACTGGGCATGGTCCAGCTCGTCAAAGCGGGAAGGGTCAAACAGCGCCTCGCCACGAACCGTAGTGCGGTGGTGAACAGTCTCGGCGGCCCAGTTCGACGGCGAGTACTTGGGTCCATCGCAATAGATCGTTTCATGCATGAACCAGAACATTGGGTTCGTGTCGAACGACGATTGCAGGCTCGCGACCGACGTCAAGAACACGTGGGACAACTGCTTGGTCGGCTGCAACGCCGAGGACGGCGAGTGGAAATGCGACACCCACGCAGTCTCGAGCAAGTAGTGGAGGGTTTCCATGCCAGCAAGCGTTCCCAACGACAGGCCGAGCATGAGAAAGCGTCGCGCCGTGAGGATGCCACCACCACTCGGCAGCTTGACTGGCTCGCGGCGCAAATGCTGTACGATCTCTGCGACCTTGACCTTGTCCGAAGGGTACCGAACGTAGTAGCGGCGGTTGCGCTCGATCACGTTGACGTACGTAGCTTCGTACACTTCCTGCGCAGTCGCATGCACGGGAGCGAGGCCGCACGTGAAGAGGAGTCGCTCGAGCGAGTCGGGGAAGAACGACACGTAGCTCAAGATACAAAACCCGCCAAACGATTGCCCAAGGAGGGTCAGCTTCTGGCCAGGATACCTCGTTTGTCGAAACAGCTCGACGTCGTGCACGATCGAGTCAGCGCGAAAGTGCGTAAGGTACTCGGCGAGTCCAGCCGCATCCGATGCAAACGCTCCGCACGTTTGTGCCGTCAGCGCCGACGACAGGCCCGTACCACGCTGATCCAGGAGCAGCACGCGGTAGTCGGCTAGCATGCTCTTAAGCCAGCCCGATGTCGGAGCAGTGAGACGTGGAGATGGAAAGCCCGGCCCCCCTTGAAGGTACACCAAGAGCGGCAATGCCGCGTTCGTCGCATGCTTCTCCGCGACAACTTCACGAATGTACACAGTAATGGTCGCCGTTGACGAAGGCGTAAAGTGGTCCAACGGGCACGTGATGTAGTGGTCGGTGGCCACGATGGCACCAGGAAGGTGCTCGGGAGCGGATGACTTGATGATGGACATGGCGGCGACTTGGCAGATTTCCACTTGTGCACCGAGTGCATCACCCGCGACACGGTAGTAGGTTACTAAATAGTTCTAGTATCCACCACTAGATGTTTGTATGGAGATGGCTAGTACATTTGACGTTGGGGACTTGTCTACCATATGAATATAAATATATGGGATGTTGATTATCGCAAGGACATTTAAAAGATTATCCATTTAGTATGGATGTGGTGTGAAACCTACTACTATACATGATGCATGACGATCTTGATTCGCTCAACTTCAACAGACGATCCACTCCAACCGAGGCGACAACCTCAACAACATCGACAAGGCATGCATCAACGATAGAGGCAACTCTGGCTCATCGCCGTGTGCTTCAAGTCCGTCATCACGCATACAGTCGACAGCGTCATCAGGTGTACCAAACGCGCCGTTTCGTGTGCCCCTACTCACAACGTCACGACCAATCTGGGCCGCCATGTTGTCGTTGGAAAGAATAGCCCGACAAGTGCGGCTTCCTCCGTGACATCGATTGCGCGGGACGCCTTCGCTCGCGAGGCTTCGTCGCATGTGGCCAAGCTCACTTTAGCACTGGCAACTAACTTGGATGACGCCACCTCCAAGAGCTCCGACGCATCGGCCGGACTGGGCTGGCTACAGCCAAAGCGCGAAGGTGGCGTTTGGTGGCCAGTGTTTGCCCATGGTCCGGTCCCCCTGAAGTCGAATTCGACATCCGGGATCCTCGATGACTCGTGCGAAGCGACCGAGACGTCTGTGTATAGCTTTGGAACGTACAAATTGTACGTGTCAGTTTTCCTTCTTCCTTGACTTGCAATGATGTGTGTGTGGCAGTGCCATCCACCCTGTCGTAAGCTTCAAGCCATGGCGCGGCTTTCAGCCCGTGCGATCGAACTGGCGGCTCGGACGATCGTCAAACGTGTATCGCCAAGCTCTAGCCGAGGTCGAGGTGACGATGTGCATGTCTCGTGGGTTGGACTTCGGACCAAACTTCCGCCGAGTAGAGCTTTTTGAAGCAAGCGAAGGCGCCACAACTCAAGGATGGATTAGATGCGAAGGGCGTGGTCGACATCGACCTGCATGTACGACTTCGCTCGCTAGCGACCCAGGACCGTAGCGACAACGACGAAGGAGTTGAAGCTGCATTCGCAGCGCACTCGATTGTGTGGGCAAAGGTACCTGGGTACCCCTGGCTACCCCAGCCTACGTCCTCGATGTTTACCAGTACGACTTGTCACGAGGTAAAGCCATGGCGCGTTCACCACCACTGCTGGGAGGACTAAATCGTCTTCAGCGTATATTGTCCCGAACGTTCAAGGCTTGGTGCAGCTCTTGGACAAAGCCCTGCGACACCGTCATGCGCGTGTGGTGTACTACTTTTAATCACACAACTTGTACAAGAATTTGCTGGCCTGCGAGTCGTCATGCATTTGTAGCGGACTCCACAACGCGCATGGCGGGACGTTGGACGAGTGGCGGGGTGCAAAGCACGACACCCAACCTTCCTTAAGGCTGCCGCAACAAGCACGAAGAAGTCATTTGGAATGGGTTCAAGTCGCGCTGACCGAAGTCGAGGTGCCTGCCTTACCGCCTTCCCACTGGACAGAACATTATTCTCGTCATGGCAAGGGTAGAAGCTGCAAGCGACGCAATGACCTCTGCATTCTTTACAGGGGACGAATGTGTTGCGCAAGTTGACGACGCCACCACCGGCCAAGCGCAAGTGCAGCCATGCGAATCCCACACTTCTGGTGACCTTTCGGACGCACGCAAGGATTCGTGCCAACTCGACGGTGTCGTAGGCAAGCTCCATCGCGGGCCAACCCCCCATACGTGGCCATTGCCAGACAGACATACTCGACAACTTGGCGTGGATGCGTCGGGCGTCCTGTTGGCCGTGGATGCCTGTGTTCGTATTCGACCAGACCGCGACATGGTTGCTCAACCAAGCAAGTGACTCTGCCGCTAGGCCTCCCCACAGCGCGAATGGTGTGTCAGTGCCGTTTGCTTGCTCGATGGATCGTATTTTTCGCTAGGGGGCGCGGACCTCTCGTTCGAACGGGGAGAGTGCAGTGTGTACGACTTTGCATCACGTCAAGCGTACGGCAGTCGACCTTTGGATACGTGCGTGACGTCCGCTGTGTCCGGATCAAGTGCAAACTCACAAAGTTAAAGCCGTGGATGCGTGACGACGTGGAGGAATGCATGGTGGGGAAGCCCACCGACCGCAACGTTGCCCCCGTGGCGATGATGCAATTTGACACGGCCATGGCGTTGGTGGAAGTATGCTGGCTCGATTCGACCCCCCCGCTCATTCTTTCTGGCTAGACCTTGATCAACACAGCCATGGACGAGTCTTTGGGCTCCAGCTAGCCGAACCTGTCGATGAACTACACGTCCTTGATCATGCATTGTGCAATTCTAGAATGGTTTGTCCGCTAGGGTAATGTGACATGGAGTGTCTAGTATTGTGGCCAAGGTTGCGTCCACGATGGGGTGCTGCAACTTGACAGCAACCGCTACGGATGACGGGTCGATCTCCATCCAAGTGTGGGGGCGTCGCACGTGATGAGACAGGAGCTCTACGGGTTGTGGCACCCTTGCATGTCGAGAGGGTATCGGTCCCGCTTTGGTTGTTCCAGTGCCCAGAC
>NW_008580158.1:1432769-1439440 GCF_000520115.1 Aphanomyces invadans
GTCGCACGTGATGAGACAGGAGCTCTACGGGTTGTGGCACCCTTGCATGTCGAGAGGGTATCGGTCCCGCTTTGGTTGTTCCAGTGCCCAGACGTCCCCGCCCACGACAACCAACGCATCGCCAACGGACGACCCACCAGAATCGTCAACATTCTTCCTCTATATTCGGATATTCGGATAAATCTGCCAGGTCGCCAGGTATCTCCCCGACGAAGAAGGCCGCGGAGGGAGCATGGTTCACATCATTAACGGAGAAATTGTGCAAGATAATGATCCGAGGGTGTTAAATCGCAAGGCTAAGACTGGTCCGCCTCCATCAGCCAACAGTACTAGTCGCCAAGGCGGCTTCCATCAGTCGTCAACTCCGGCCGCGACCCCACAACCTGGAACAAACAACCCGGACGGCAATCCTCTCTCTCAACTCGCGACAGCGATCGGATGTGAAGGAACGGTCGTCATCCCTGCGTTTCCAGCTATGAACTTGCGAAGCGTGGTGGTGGAGAAGATCTACTTTGTCGTGCTGGCCGTACTAATCTACATGTTTGGCGCCCGCGCACTCGTCCTTGCTGTGGCCTATTACTTCTACCTCACTCAACAAGAAGTACCAGCCACACCTCGTCCGTAATAAAGTACCCGACACACATAATCATTGATCCATTTGCATTGTTGAACCGGTAATTTCCTCTGCAGCAGCGCCACACTTCGTCGTCATGTTCCACGATGGCTGGCAGTTGAATTCCGTGCCTCGCGAGCACAAACTTCAGTCTTGCCGTCCCATTGCACAACGCGACATCACATGCGCTGCCGAAATCGAACGAGATCAACTTGCAAAAGTGCGTGGAATTGCACAGCGGCGACTTTGGACTTGCCCGAGTGCTAACCACCGACTGTTCAACGGCGCTCCCATGACCCATGACGCGGTCTCATTCCAAGCATGCGATAGAACCATCGGAACCTATTCAGCCTTCACCCAGTCTATGTCGTTGAGTGACCGACGCCACTTCCACAGCTACTGGAGTGCGCAGTGGCCAGTGCATCATCGCGATGAAAGCGACGTCTCAGCACCAACAATGGTAATTTCATCTTGGATTGTATTTTTGTGGGGAGTTTTGGCTGTGCGGCAGCCACCGTTTAATATCACATCTAATGGGGGTCCTAACGCGTCATTTTCTAGCAACTATTGTCTATCACAAACTGATTTTTCTGGGGTCGGTCGTGGGGGTTAAATATTTTTTTGTCGTGGTGGTGGTCATAAATACGAGATCAACAGACCTCTTTTCACACGCAGCGAGGCCGCTTCTCGCTGGTGGCGTAGGGGGGCGTGCACGGCGAGTACGGAGGCGAGCACGGAGAGAATGGAGGAGACGCCATGTCATACTCTTCCATCGATCGCTTCCGGGATATGTGGATCACACCGTCAAACTCGTCGTCAAACAGGGTACGGTCCGCAGGGGGAGTGGTGACATCACTTTCAAAGTCCGTGTCGACGCCGTCGTCCAACGTCGATGGCTTCTTCGGGGCCATAATCGCATCGGGCATCGGGTCCAGGTCACGGTAGGGATGAAACATGTTGAGCAACTTGACGATGGATGGACTCAACGTGGCTTCGTTGATAGACACGTACACCTCCAGGATCATAGTCGCGGAGTCGATCAAACTATTTTGGTTGTCGCTCAACACGTACTCCCAGTTCTCACCGTCCTTGGTTCGAATTGTGCATGGAATTGTGTCGTCAATTGTTCCTGCCAAGTAGGCAGCGCCGGCAGCAATCTCTTCGGCGGTCAATCGCAAGCACAGTGGCGTCCTGGAGCAGTCGTTGAGAAAGCTCCACGAGTTCTTCATCATTGTGTTGGTCAAGGCTTCTTTCTCCGCGACAGACAAGTGGGTGTGAAGGTCCACGAGACTGTCAATCTTGTCGCTCAACAGCAAATGGGGAAACTCGACGTCCAAATCGAAGGCCAAAGTGTGGAGCACAATGTATTCCTTCTGCAAAATGGCTTCGGCAATCATCTCGACTGTGTGATACCGCAGCGCAAATTCCATCGTGACTTCCTTGCGTTGGGCGATGTAGTGCTCGGCAAAGTTGTGTACGGACAATGGGTGATCTTCGGCCTTGGCACTCAAAAAAAGACACGTCGCGGCTACCAAGTACTTGTCGTGGTCGGTAAAGGACTCGCGAATAAAGAACCGGTGGAACAATTGCTTGCCCGTCGCAATGGCTTGACGAGGGACGCGAAATATTTTCGCCAAGCTCTCGTAAAAGATGATGCCATTCTTGCGTAGTTCCAATTCCTGGTCCCACGAGATGCCTTTCTTCGAGGACGGCGAGGCTTTCAGCTCAGTGTCCGTGAACACCCAATCGTTCGTGCACGAAAACGTGTACGACATGCTAAATCGGGTCTAAGGTGGCGGAACACAATCAGCCTCATGTGCCGTGAGGTACGCCACACTAACCTTTTGTGATTTCCAGACAGGGGCTTTGTTCAGAAACAATTGCTCCAGAGTCTAAGACACACAACGATTCCGGTGAATAACCGAGTTCGTTTGTTGTCGTCACCACCACAGGTCGACCCCTTCACCACTCTCGTCGAATGAACGGAGCGGTGATGAGAGAACGCCGTGTTTGCGTTCTCTATCCATCCAAATCACTCACCCAGTTCGACCTCGAATTCGTGTCGGCAACGATCGAGCGCGCTTTTTCAAAGCAGGCAACGGTCCAGAGACGAGACGACGACGAGATGCAGAGCAGAACAGTCGACGGTGGTCTGGGTGAAGGCGGTGGGGGGCGATTCGATGGGCGGGTTGTACAAGTAAGGAAGTCGAAGAAGTCACAGCGGCGGCGGTCCTCGATGATGGAGCGGCGACGCGGCGGCTGCTTCGGGCTTCTTCTTACAGGGGAGCTGAGCAACTGACACCACCAAACGAAAGAAAACGGCTCCCAGCCACTCAGTATACATTCACCAAGTTATTTCTCCCTTGCCTGCGAGATTCTATTTTTGTGGTGAGCCTCCATCGTGTATTTCCACCAATCATATTGTACTTTTTTTCATATTTTAGCCAATCAGAAGACATAATCCATGTTCTTCTGGCGTGCGTAGGCGTTGCTGCGCATACTGAAACCAAGAGAATTGTAGCAGCGAGAACCTGGCGTTTTTACCTCCCATTCACTTGAACTTTGTATCGGACAGATCCCCTCTCCCGTCGGAGAACGTTGTATTCACTCTTTGTATGGACACATTGTAAAATCCTACGTTTGAAATTCCGTTGTTGACATGCACATTTTTCTCTCTCGGCGGAATTTTCGCACGGACATGCAACAAGACGAAGAAAGTATGTATATACTGAGGATGGGACATGTTATGCGTCGGTCAACGGCAGTGCGGCATACGTGAGCAGGGTGATCAATTGCTCTTCAACTACGACTTCATGACGAAATCGAGGCAGGTTCGCCCAGCTCGAGCAGCTCCAGTCGAACTACTGCACGAAACAACATTCTGTAGGAATGTGTGCGATTCACCTGCACACAAGTTTCCACCAATCGGTGAGCTTGTTCGTCAGCGCGAGAGGCATGTTGGGAATGCCGCCAGCGCTGTCGGAAGACCTTGTCACGCTGCGCATCGCAGGAAAGGCTTACGACATCACGTCGGCCGTCACGTCTGCGCGTCGAATGTCTGAGATGTTGCCGTCCCACGCGAGGTCGTTGATCGAATTGGCAACATCGTCCACCAAGTCATTGGAGATGTCGTCCAAGTGTCTGTGGCAAGCGGCCGAGAAGGCAAATGCTGGGTTCATGGTCGAATTCTTCGCGACGGCAGACGACCAAATTACGGTACAGACGTGCATCGAGTACAAGGGCCGCAACCAGGAAACGCCGTTCCTCGTGGCATGTCGGCTGGGTCACGTACAATGCGTCACAATCTTAATGCACTATGGTGCAAACGTACACGCAGTTGATCGGCATGGAAACACAGGTAAGGACGCGATTCGGCCAAGAACTTGGCTAACTAATGCTAGGTCTGCACCACGCTTGCCGGCAAGGCCACGTTGCACTCGTCCAGCTCCTCGTGGGTCATGTTCCCGTCTGGCTTCAGAACTCTAGTCGTTTGTCCGCGCTGGACTTGTGCCGACAGCAACTGCGCCTTCGTCGGCGCAACGTTCACATGGCCCGGTGTTTAGAGTGCCTGGAAAATGTACGCTCCCGTCGATCTACTAGACAAGATCAATCCCTTTCGTTAGCGAGTCAAACTGTTTGAAGGATGGATCGAGTTGAGCGAAGCCACGGTTGGGTCCATGCTCACTGGGCTAAGGGTGCTGCAAGCATGGAATTTGCGGTACAAGCCTCGTCGCTAAGTATGGCCACCACACTTGTCGTGTTGTTGTCACATAGGTATGTCGTCGTGTACGACGTCGGCTCGAACTCGCACGTGGATGTAGCTGTCTACTCGATTGCGCACGAACTACGCCCGCTCATTCCAACGTAAGCCGCACGTCATGACTCGACTGCACTCGTTCTGACTGCTTTGTCATGTCGCGCAGCACGGTGTATGTGGTCCCAATCCTCCAGGAGATGCTCCTGAACGAAGAGCCCAAACTGCTTCAACCTCGGCCCTGTACCTTTGCATTGCACGGCGCGCCGAGACGAAAAGACATGTTCGTTGGCGCCACGCAAAAGATCGAGTTTGCCGCGGCGAATCCACAGGACTGGGGTCGGTGGGCCACCTTTTTCAGTGTAACGCTAGT
Source organism: Aphanomyces invadans (assembly GCF_000520115.1). Classification (NCBI taxonomy): domain Eukaryota; phylum Oomycota; class Saprolegniomycetes; order Saprolegniales; family Verrucalvaceae; genus Aphanomyces; species Aphanomyces invadans. The sequence goes on from NW_008580158.1 coordinate 1,437,510, forward strand.
ACGTCCGATTTGGATTGCATGGAGGTTGTGTCTGCTAATGGGAGACGTGCATCCTTCAGAAAGATCTCAAGGGAGACGTCAGCGCACTGACGGCCGCCTCCGATAATGCGCGTCATCACAGCCAACACGCATCCATCCCTGATCGTCCCCCGACTCCACCATGCGGCACACCGCTCCTTCGGCCATGGGGCTTGGATAATACGGTGGAAACTTAGAGGGTATAATTTAATCGTTTCAAAGCATTTTCTACCATGTCTCTTCATGGTGGGGCTCGTGGCTTGTCAAGCGCGAGGAATAAGAACTGTACTGCATTGCCGTGTGGAGGCAATGGGGCAAGCACAGTGGCCACAGGATTCGCACGCAGAGGAGTGGCCGCTTGTTGACCCCGCGCCAGCTTCCCTTTATGGAATGCGCGTTAAGTTTGGTCGACGTGGCTATATCGTGTTGATGCTATGTATCATGCATCCGTGCACAAAAGCTAACAGTTTGCATTGCGATTACAGGTTGGCAGGTTTGGTCCAAGGCATCTCGTTGTCTCAGGCGATCGACGTGAGATCGGACGACACCGCCGGCACCGCGTTGCGGAGAGTTTGCCACATGGCCTGGGTGGACACGATGGGGTTGGCTTTGCCAGAGTAGTCGAGTGCGTCGACGTGCCACATCCCGACCCCTCGGAGGTTCAAGTGTGTGGCAAGGTTGTACTTGAGTGCGAGGCTCCGATCGTTGTCGTACCAAACTTGCGCCGTCGTTTGGTTGGTCCGAAGCGAGATGAACGGTGAGCTACTCATGACATCCCATCCAAGTTTTGCGGTAGGGTCCACGAGAAGCGCTTGCACTTGGCTGTAGTCGATTTGATGTCCCGCCGCGTCGCTACACGGCGCACCTCGAAATGGGACCTATGCATCCACCGCATGCAAAATGATGAACCACTTTGAAAGGAGGCACTGAATAGAATCGTACAGGGCGGATGTGACAGATGGAGTTGTCCATGGATTCGCAGGGGTAGTTGTATGCATACCACGGCAGCCCGAGCACGAGTTGACGAGGAGAAATGCCATATCCTGCAATGTACTCCTCCACGCCTCGCCGGACTAGAGCAAGCGGGCTGTTGGCCCCAGCAATGCACTGGTAGTAGATTTGACTGCGGATGTCGTACTGCAATGACAGAGATCAACCATGACCTTCAATCTGGGCAATCAACTTACTGACATGACAAAGAGAAAGTCTGCATGCGCTGCGAGCCCCACCCAGTCGTAGTATCGCTGGTCGACACCGTGGGGAGACCATGGCACGTCAAATGATATCTGGAGCGAGCTGTTGCTTTGTGCACACCAAAGGCAAAGGGCTGATGGATGTGGCGTACCTGGGCGTTATGCGTGAATTTGGACGCTGCAAGGCGTACTCGTAGCTCCTGCACGAGTAAGGTTTGGCACTTGGCGGTAGAGCCGCTCATCTCAACCTCTGTGTCGATGTTAACACCGTCGGCATAGTTTTCGACGATGCTAGTGTACGTTGCTTCGATCCAGTCGGCGCGCGCTGCCGGATCGCACAGTCGATCGGCTTGGTCGAAGTTGTGCTGGATGACGATCTTGACCTGACGAGCATGTGCGTAGCAAAGCAAATCTTTGTCCAAGTTCCATGCAATCGTCGTGAGGGTGTCAAAGTCGTAGTACCGCCAGTTGGTCGAGTTGATGGAAGGCGAAAACGCAAACACTTCAAAGCGTGGTGTGCGTGCCACAGGAAGACACAGCGATTTATCGGAGCATGGACAGCCTGACAACGCTGTAGTTTCCTTTTCATTCCAGCCCAGGCTAGAAGCGACGGTTGCATGGGCTGCTAGACCAACCCATCGGTGGAAAGATTGCCACCCCATCGTCAGAGAACACAATTGCCCGATGAAGTTCCTTATCCAGTATATCTCGAGCTAGTAG
>NW_008580158.1:1439540-1440661 GCF_000520115.1 Aphanomyces invadans
ATTTACACCAACCAATTTCGGACCACAAATATGTGTAGATATCATGGGAGTTACGACAATTCAGTCCGACATCGCAGTGATTGGTTCATAATCATGCCTCTTATTGGCCAATAATAAGAATTCTTGTCCTCTACTGTCATCCAAGAAGTAGAGGGGATACCCCCTTTTCTTTTGGTCCGCCAGGTTTCCCTATTATTTTGCAAAACAACGGTACCAGTCATGGCAATTGGTCCCGAGCTCAATCCCCTCCAAGAACCAAAATTGATTTGATTTTGATTTCAATTGAATAATTACAACCTCTTTTCTCGCTTCCTCTTGCGAACCTCCTTCAGTAAGCCAGTATAGCTGTCAGTGTAACCTGCATACGCAACTTCAAATTGCTCAAAGCACTGGTACTGTGAAAAGGCAACGCCCAATGTGTGCCGTTCTGAGTATTTTCGCCTGTCACATTTAACCATGTCCGCAGTAAAGTCCTTGATAGCACGAAACAAACCTTGCTTTGGGCATGGAGCAAACCATTGGTCCCACGCTTCCTTGCCAGATTTAGCAGTTGGAATGCTTCTGGTCTTGACACACTCGGTCATTTTCAACTGGCGTATTGTCGAAGGTACAGGTGCAGTTGGCGACTCAATTGGACCGTGGATGTCACTGAAGCCTCTCTTCACGGCCTCAACGATGGAGTCCAACGTCCAGCCACCTGAGGACCCATGAGAGACACCGAATCCATTCCCTTGGCCCCTCGACGCACGAAGTAGGTTCCGTGGATCGATCTCGTTGCTGATGCTTCTTGTAACCAAATACTCACAGCAGGTCTTCGCATCAGTCCATCGACACCAAGCCATGAGCTCGCGAAAATTAAAACGTCGCTCTTGGGACTCGAAAACCCGGTAAAAACATCCACCACGTCGCATACTGTGAAGTGATATGCCTATAGGTAGGCTTGGTGAAGATCGAACCATTTCTTGAAGATGACGACGGATGTAGTTCTGGTCAAGTTGCTTGAACCAATCAAGTCGGATATTTCCAGTGTTGATGCCAAGCGAGGGAAAGACATACGCCTCTTGGGGCAGGTTGTGATGTGTCGTACGAACGTTTTCAATGTACCCTTCGTACAGCACGCA
>NW_008580158.1:1442549-1455432 GCF_000520115.1 Aphanomyces invadans
GCCCAAGCTGTACAAGTGATGCAGAAAGTCTGTACAGTCCTCTGTTGTTGCAGCAGTGGCGACCAAACCGTGTTTGTGCTGTTGGCAGTATGCCTCAAATTGGCGTTGGTATGTTGCATAGGTTCTGCGTGTTGACGCTCCATGGAAGGAGTCTTGAATGGTCTGCTTGCTCGGTGCGCCCTCCATCGTTTTTGAATCTGGAGCGCAGTTGAAACTGCTTCTGGCTTTGTCCAATCACAGCATGTACATGTTAAATGCTAAGGATATGTTTCGACTCCGACGATATCCTCGTCCAATAGTAAACTGAGAAATTCTTTTGACCAATGTGAAGCGACAAACCTTGTCGGATGACCAATCGAGCTGCAGAACATTGTGGATATTTGTCGTGGGTGAAGTATATGTTACTATTAATGTTAATAGTACGATTTTGGAGTTTCAACCTGACTGGTGCAAAATCACTTCAACCTGGTGTTTCTCTTCAGTGCGATACGCATCAAAGTAATGACGTGGTCAACATCGCAAGTGGCGAAAGCAGCTACAAATGTCAAAGCGACTCGTTCGACTTCGTTGGGACTGTGCCAACAGTAATGGACAGTTTAAACTGGCAGTGCATATATTTATGTTGTTGAAGGTTGGGTGCTTTTCACGGGCCACGGGTCTCATGATGCATTCTCTGTGGCATGTGCGATATTGGCGTCCTTGCATGTGTGCAAGAGCAGTTGCTCGGAATACGACCATTTGAATTGCTGGCATGGAGTGACGAGACCATACAATTGCCGTCGGCGAACTAAGTAGAATGCTGTGTCGTAAAGTAGTGTTCGTAGTAACATCGATGTAGTACTGGCAGCTTCTACATTGGGGCCTCCGCGACCGTGATGATCTCAAAGCTACATTTGGCATCGTGTCATGGGTCGATTGTTGAACCTGGTCATCCTCGTCGCTTCGTACCTCCAGATTGGAACAGCAGTGCTGTCTGAACTGGGCATTGGCTACCACGTCGGTGACGCAGCTAAGATTGAGCACGATTTCCGAGCGATTCGCCAACACTTTGGTGGTGTCCGCACGTTCTTGACCCAAGTAAATCCGCAGGTCAACATCATTGACGTGGCAGCAACGGTGGGCCTGAAGATTGCGACGGGCATACCAGTCGACAAGTCTCGCTTTACCTTGGACCTTGAAGCAGTTGTTGCGGGCGCCAAGCGGCATCCCAACGCCGTCCAAGCTGTCTACATTGGCAACGAAGACTTGCTGCATGGGTATAACCCTGGTCGCCTTATCGAATTGATTCGGCGAGTCAAACGGCGCCTCATGGACGCTGGTTTGCCCTCCATTGCGGTGGGGACGGTGCAGACGGACGGATCGTTTCTGGAGCATCCGCAAGTGGCCACTGTGTGTGACGTCTTGGGGGTCAACATCCACCCGTTTTTCAGCAACGGTCAGCCGATGGCAAACTTCAACGCACGATGGCGAGTGGTGAAGGCCAAATTACCACCGTCGAAGTTACGCATCACTGAAGTGGGGTGGCCAACCGCTGGAGGTCGTTCTCCGAGTGGGCAAGAGGCCAACGAAGCCACGTCGGTGGCATTCTTCCAAGATTTCTCCAAGTGGCAAAAGGAGGAGCAGACCGAGATGCCGTTTTGGTTCATGTATCAAGACGTGCCATCCAAAGGAGGATTCGAAACTTACTTTGGCCTTGCCAGAGAAGATGGCTCGTGGAAAGTTGATTGGGATGTGCTCGCCACGGACCCCTCCCAGCGCCTGCAGGCGGCAATGGCCATTGAAGCGGCCAATGGATGCAAACTCGCGGCTGCGAATGGCCAAGTGACTTGCGGACCAGCGGATGTAGAGCCAACGATATTTACGTGGGACCTGGCCACAATCGGACTACGAACCAGTGCCAACCAGTGCTTAGCAGCGTCAACCGCGGCCAAGACTGTCCGACTCGAGCACTGCGATGGCAACAGCACCGATCAGAAATGGATCGTGCTCCGACGTGGCAGTCGGTTCATTCATGTTGACGATGGCATGTGCATGGACATATCGCTGCCGGAAGGTCAGCCCACATTGGAGATGTGCGACGGCGATCGTCATACACAAAAGATCCGTATGGTGTCTCTGCCACGACTCTGCAGCTTGGAGGAAAACGCGGATTACCCTGGTCATGACTTCAGGTCCATGCCCGCTCGGGACGCAATGTCGTGCTGCCACATTTGCCTCAAGACGACGCCATGCAAAGCATTCAGCTGGATGCATGGAACTTGTTGGTTGAAGCACATGAAAGGACCGAAGGCCGTCAAAGTCGGCATCGTTTCGGCGGCTATGAGCTGAGCCCTGACGAACTGTATTACTCTTCACGCCAATGTTCATCTATTTAATTGGTTTCTCTGGCTGTACCAGCAAGGGTCGCAGTTCCTCCGTGATGCGAACAATGTCTTTGTTGGACTGAAACTCGGACATGTTTTCCAGGTGACTACTCACTGTGCCGCGTACATGGGGGCAATGGAATACCAATCGCCAAAGGGCTCGCAAACATGCGACTTGGGAGCATTCGTTCTTGAGGGAGAGCAATGCACACAATGACGACACGATCGCGACCGAGTAGTCGGTTGCGATCAACTGGGCAGCTTGCTCACCTCCCACCTGAATAAGGTTAGCGATGGCGTTGGCGGCGTTGCATTTCGACAGGACGAAGGCATTCATGGGGTCGGGTACTCTCAGGAGCTTGGCGAGCATCGTAAGCACGGCGTCCCTGGCAGGCAATTTGTGGATGATGACGCTTGTGGAAGCCGTGAAGGCTTCAAGAACAGCAGCAAGCCAGTAGTTGACTTCCGGCGACGACAGACGCATTTGCAACAGTACTGGCAATGTCGTTTCCGCCATCGACGTGACTGTGGCTTTGTCCAGATGGAGAATACCCCACAGTCGTTGCAGGACGGATATCTTGTCGGTGGCCGTTAGCAATGTCGAAGTCAAGACGGCTATGACTTCCAGCGAGTTGTCGCACGGAATCGGCCGCCGGCTGTACTCCCCCGCGGGCATGGCCACGCCTCGATCAGTTACACATTGAGTGGCAGTTACAGCCGTGCCGAATTCATCACTTCCCCTTCTACATCCATGCTTGCCAACATTTGTCGAATGTCTTCGGGCGCGGGGGACTTTATGTTCCGGTCGCGTTGTGCTTTGCGCTACCAGCGACTTCATCCTAGCACCTGGCTACATGCAAGGCACCATCTAGTACCCCTCGCCTCACAAACCTGACACGTAGAAAAGGGATGCCCCAGGATCCGTTATATTGGTGATGGGCATCACGGCTTCCTATTCATAGGAAAGGACTAAAAATGGCACGACCAACTGCCTTCTCCTGTTCAAGTCGTTGCAGTCACAGAGTGCGCACGCATGCCGAGCATCACCCCGCGCTCGGTGGTGACAGGGCACGCGACGAATTTGTCGCAGTGGAACTCGAAGCAAAACGATTCGGCTGCAAACGTGAATGCGGCGTCGGTGGTGCTACACGTGCGCAGCCGCCTTCGCCAGTCTGGCGTGATGGGATTCGTGTCATTTCTGCAAGCGCTCAAGCAAGTGGCCAACCCTGCCCAAACTATTTCAAGGGCGCAGCTCAAGGCTACGTTATCAAATCACAACCTTCAGCTGTCGGATGTGGTGAGGCCCCTCCTATGCTGCACGGTCGCCGTGTTCACGGGGACGCGGACGTGTAGGATATTCGTGCAATTGCCATCTTTCTCGGAGAAGAAGTCAGCGGTGCCATGCCCATTTCCACTCTTCGCGACTTGATCTTCGTGCGTCAAGCGTTGAATTGCTTCATTTCTCACTCTTAGACTAGGGCAAACTGGAAGGGCGAAGGCAAGACGTTGCCACAGCCGCGTTCCGCCGCATGGACGGGCGACAACGCGGGTATGTTGCTGTGGACGAAATTCTGCGGAACCACGACGCCGGAATGCATCCCGACCTGATGTTTGGCAATCAAACAACGCCGATTCAAGTGCACAGCACGTTTGTAAAGTCGTTCACGGCACTTGTGCCGCCAACTTCGCTGGTCAACCTCGCCCAGTGGCTCGAATACTGCCAATGCCTCAGTGGGGCTACGGAAAAAGATGACTACTTCGACCTGATCTTCGCCCGCGTGTGGCACGTGTCGGTATCTTCGTCATTAAACGATCCGCCCGATCCGATCAAGGTGTCCAACAACCAAGTGCTGACCCCTCGCTCGTCCCTGACGTTGCTGGATGATTTGAGCCAGAAAAACTTGCTCGCCACGGCACTTGACTTTTCGTCCGAGTCGTTTTCATCCATGCCGTCCCCGGATATGACAGTGGCGGCACCATCCGTTTCGTCCGCACCGCTGCAAATGGACCTGAACTACACGACTACGACCACGCGAAAATCGTCGCGAAATGCCACCCTCAACAGTACCCAAACGGCTGCGTGCATGACGCACATGTACCCCGACAAGGCTGGTCTCTTACCCAAGTCCAAGGACATTGGTGTTGGGACCAAAATGATCCTGTCCCGGCTGCGTGCTGCATTGAAATGTCGGGGAGCAGCGGGCATGGTTGGGTTGAGCCGGAAGTTCCGCATCATCGACGACGACAACAATGGGTTTCTCAACCTCGTCGAATTCAAGAATGCCATGCGCGAATGTGACGTCGATTGCAGCGACGCCGATTTGCGCCAATTGTTCGACGCGTTCGATAAGGACGACAGCCAAGCAATTGACTTTAAAGAGTTCCTCAATGGAGTGCGAGAGCCCATGAACGATCGGCGGTTGGCCCTCGTCCGCCTGGCCTTCCAAAAGGTATAAAGACTGGAAAGCGAGGTATGAGGCCATCACTTTGACGTTAGATTGATCGCAATGGAGATGGCGTGCTCGAACCTAGCGACATTGTCGGCTGCTACGACGCCAGCAAACACCCTGACGTCATTGCTGGCAAGAGGACTGCAGACGCGATTTTCCGCGAATTCCTTGAAACTTTCGACGTGGATGCCAAAGATGGCAAGGTCACACCAGCCGAGTGGGAACACTACTACGACAACATCTCGGCCGTGATTGACCACGACGATTACTTTGAGCTCATGTTGCGCAATACATGGCATCTGAGTGGCGGTCAAGAGTGTGGAGCGAGCTCCTTCGAATCCACTCGTGACCGTGTCGTAGTTGAGCCAGAGTCGCCCGCCATTGTGTTTACAACCCCCAAACGATATGGAAATGCGTCGGCGGGTCTGGCGTCGTGCTTGCAAGTAGATTTGCCACAGGCACGGCAAGCATTGTCCAATCAACCTGGACAACCCTTGTTGGCCGACATGCAACACCCCAAGGAACTCCGGCGCATTGTAAAGCGGCTCAAAACAACATTGAAGGCACGCGGAGGCCGAGGTTACACTGGTCTTGTTCGCGGATTTCGCTTGATGGACTCGAATGGATCGGGAACGTTGGATTTGAACGAATTTCGAGCGGCAATGGACCGACTCCAGTTGCACATGAGCGCGAACGACCTCTTGGTCCTGTTTGACTACTTTGACGTCAACGGGAACGGTGAGTTGCTTGAGGCTTCCTGCCAACCCTCATGGACGTGTCGATGACCTAGGCTCGGTGGACGTGGCGGAATTTGTGAATGGCGTTCGTGACCCCATGAACGAACGCAGGCTGTTGTTTGTCCACATGGCGTTTGATCTCCTGGACACGGACCACAATCATGTCCTGACCGTGGAAGACGTTGTGACCAAATACGACGCTCGGAAACACCCGGACGTATTGGCCGGACGCAAGACGGATCGGGAAATCTACACGGAATTCCTCGATACGTTTGAATGGTCGTCCAAGGTACACGACGGCCAAGTCACGTTGACCGAGTGGACGGAATACTACGCCAATATCAGCGCGAGCATTGACGACGACGACTACTTTGAGCTCATGATGCGCAATGCGTGGCACATGTCAGGCGGCGAAGGGTGGACAGCCAACTCGACCAACCGCCGTGTTCTGGTCAACGAATCCCAGGTCGCCGAGATCCAAAACGACTTGGGCGTGTTGCGGTATGAACAAATCCAGGCGCAGCTCGGGAAACAAGGGTTTCACACCGTGCCAAGCAATACCAAGGTATCGTTCTATGAAGTTCTCGACCATTCGGTGCGCACCACCTCTGTCAACGTGAAGCGTCCGGGGCGCCTTCGCAACAATTGCAGCGACGGGACGGCCACCTGCCTGACGATGGCACCAGCAGCATCATCCACGGCAATCAAGCCGGGGAAGCGACTCGGTGGTGGTGGCTATCTGGCGACCGGCGTAGCAGCCTCGACCTACTCGAGCAATGCAAGTATCCCCCCCAACCAACAAACGTTTGCGACAGTCGGAGTCCAACCCATCCTGACGCGTCTCCGCGCGTACCTAAAATCCTCCCAGCATGGCTTTATTGGGCTCAGCCGAGCGTTCAAACGGATGGACTCGGACGCAAATGGTCATTTGAGTATGTCGGAATTCAAGCAAGCCATGGCTGGATTTGGCCTCGAGGACGTCGACGCGCGTATTTTATTCAACTACTTTGACGTGGACCACAACGGGACCCTAGAGATCCAAGAGTTTGTGACGGGGCTGCGGGGCCCGATGAACGCGCGCCGCCTCGGGTTTGTCCGTGAAGCGTTTGCCCGTATGGACAAGGACGGCAACGGCGTCCTCGAGCCAAGCGACATTGTAGAGGCGTACGACGCGTCCAAGCACCCCGAAGTGATCGCGGGGCGAAAAACCCCCGATCAGGTGTTTCGCGAATTTCTCGACACGTTCGATGTGGATGGCCATCACGATGCCAAGGTGACGCCCGACATGTGGGAACACTACTACGCAAACGTTAGCGCCAGCATCGACGACGACGACTACTTTGAGCTCATGATGCGCAATGCGTGGCACATCACGGGCGGCAAAGGGTGGTGCGCAAATTCGACCAACCGCCGCGTGCTCGTCAACGAGTCCCACGTTGTGGAGGTTGAAAACGACCTGGGGGTTCAGGCGTCCGAAGTGCCCGAACGACTCGAGCGCCAGATCAAGTCGTACATGAACCAACCAGGGACAATCAAAACTCTCAACTCCGTCAATGTGACGGCATGCTTGAACTACATGACAGATCTACCGAAGTCAGCGCAGCCCCCCGCTCGCCAGACGGAAGCCAAGGTTGTTCCGTTGCAAGCTATGCAACGTGCTGCCGACGCTGCCGTACGTCGCCCAAGCAATAGCTGCGGTGTGGTGACAACTTCCAACTCGAGTGTGGCGCAAATGGATGGGTTGTGGGGGGCACTGCGTCAGGTTTTGCGATCCAAGGGGCTCGCAACGATTGTTCAAGTTCGTCGAAGCATCGTGCAGTATGGCAAAACCATCGGGACTGCGCAAGTCCAAGCCGCATTAGCCGAATCTGCCCAAGTCAAGTTGCCAACGGACATTATCCAGAAATTGGTGGACGACGTGCGCCAGCGATGTCCGTTGCGAGGCGAAGATGTATCGAGCGCTCGTGCATCGACGTCGGGGTTCTGGAAGTGTCTGGCCATGCCGAAGGATGACCAACTCATCAAAATGGCCAAAAGAGTGTTTGCCCACCTCCAAGTTGAGGCCAAGGGCGACTGCACGCCATTGGTGCTGGCCAAAGCGTACGATGCCCCCAGCCATCCGTCCGTGCTTCTCGGGCTCGTGCAAGCCGAAGACGTGTTCAAGGACTTTGCCCGGTGCTTTGATGTAGACTCTTCCGGGTGCATCACGTACGACAGCATGGACGCGTATTGCAGCGATCTGTATTTGTCTGTGGGCGAGCTCCGCCACTGCCTCCAAATGCTGCGCGATGTGTTTCACGTTGACATTCCCACGACCTCGTGAAGTAAAGAGTACACACGTTCCACAAGTGTAGTTGTTGTCGACATTATATATTTGATTCCTCGATTGCAGTCACATTTGACTTGATCATCCGCGCAATGTGTGTGGCTGGCGCTGCTTCGCTCGCCGGGGCATTGCAGGCGTCGTGTCTAGATCCTGTGCAGGACTAGACCTGGTAGAAGCAGACAATTCTTGCGCCAAGCGATCGAGCGCGGTTTTGAGACGCACAGAGCTTGGAGGCGGCGGAAAACACTTGCCCATGTCGTTCACGCACACCGGAGCTGGATGACAGCGCAGTTTCTGCCTCAAATGCAGACTCAGTTGTTGCAATTCTTCGAGCACTTGCAATTCCAGTGCTTGCTCTTGTGATGGTAATGCATTGCTGGTAGATAGGTCATGTGGTTGTGCAACTTGGTCTGACTGCGACAAGTGGATTACCGAATCCACCCGATCGAGACGTGGCGTGGGAATCTGAGTGATCGGATGAATCTTGGAAGGTGATGGCGGCAAGCTCCCCGGATTAATCGCCGTGCTGTCGGTGGGCTGGACTTCGTCCTTCTCGTGTACATTGCCCGGCAGGTGGTGTGCGTACCTTTTTGCCGATAAGTCGTATGTGGGCCGTGAATCAAATATCTCTTTTGTTGCCGAAGACGCAAGAATTTGCTTGAGTGTGCACAGCTGCTGCCATCGCTCCCTCCACGAATCATGGTAGTTGTGTAGCGGCAAGTGCATGTGGTGCATGTGGGCCAACGCAGGTAAGATGTATTCGTTCTACCAAAGCCATGAAGGAATGGGGACATAGCTGTCGTCGCACCATAAAGAGGAGGAAACACCGATTTGACGACCCAGTAGTTGTGTACAGGCGGCTTGACACCATTCCAAGCGCTGCATAAAACTCTTCGTAGCTAGAGTTTGCAGATTGGACTTCGCCCAATGCATCTTGAGTGTCAAACCAGAGAGTTTGCGGCAGTGGCGCAGCTCTGTGCATGCCCTGCCACAATGCAATCAGCCTCCGCCACACACTTGACAACGTACCCGAATCTGATGAAAAATCACGTCAATATCGGCGAGGCGGAGATTCTGACAACACGTGAATGGATCGGCGCATCGGTCGGTGCGGCTGGATGTGCTGGAGTCCACGTACCACGCCGTCCCGTAGCCCTACATCTCGTAGAAAACGCAAGAATGACATGCTCGTGATGGCATCGGAATCGCCCGCACAATAGTAGCCAAACGCTGCCTAGTGATGGATGTTTAGTGCATGAAGTATGAGCCGCATCAGCCACCACACCTGCAGGATAGTGTCCAACTGCTCAATGTGGGGCAGAGTGAGCCATCTGTCTAACGAGTGAGGCGCTGGCGAAAGACTAGCTTGGGCGGGCGCCCCCTCCACGCTCTTGCACAATTTGCGCCCATTGCCCTAAAGAACGAATCGATTCCTTTGTGACGTCTGCGTTGCAATCGCGACTGCATGGGACAACACCTTGAAGAGCCGACTATTCTTGTCCATCCACAGCAGCAGCAATCGCATCTTCTGCTCTTCCGTTGGGTAATTGCGATCCCATTCCTGAGGACATGGAGCTCAGTCGAGATTCTGAAGCCGGTCTGTGTGTACCTCGCTGGAAAAAACGAGGATGGCGCACTTGGCCAGCGCCGACATGAAGTCGTGCATCTCCATTTTGGACGGATGGTGCATGCCCAATGACTTGAACAAGGTCAGGACCTGAGCCCGCGAGAGCAAATCCTATTCTCCACCAAGTATGACAACAGCGTGTGCCGACAGTGCCCAGACGTACAGGGCATATACGATAGTGCTTCAGTACTTGGAGAAACCCAGCAAACGTTAATGTGTGGTTTCGCTGAGTCGAATAGTGCAGCCCTTGAGTGCGTGGGTTGGCACGAACGACGTCGACATCCATGGCCTCCAGGAAGATCATCTGAAGCGGCATGGCATAGCTCGTCAGCACGGACGCGGCCATCGTCGCGATCGAACCGGCACAACACGAAAATCTCACTCGAAACCGATACAAAAGGAAGTTACAAACCCATTCGTTCAACTAGCGCTCTTCGTCGACATCGCCGCTGTCGGGTTTGATGGCCTTTGGCACCGTGGAGAGGCCGCGGTAGATCAAGTACATGTACCGAAGAAGGACGTAGTAACCAGGTACAGTGGCGACAAAGATGAGAGGCGTTACCCCGTGCTTCTTGAGGGCACCACGTTGGGCCAAGATCGGATACAACATCCGAACCACCACGTAGACCCAGCCAAGCCAGAGCTCTTTACCACCAGCAACCACGGCATTCGTCCAGAACAAAGCCAAGAACGTGCCTTGCCACTCGACAAAGTTGCCGACCGACCGGTCCGCGGCTAGCATCCCGTCGCTTGCATACCGATTATACTTAGTTTTGATCGTGCCTGCAGCCTTGGCCATTTGGAATTGGCGGAGGTCGGTCACTTTACCATACACTTGCATGGCAATGTTGAAGAAGAACGCACCAGCATACCCCAGCGTCACTTGCGCGGCTTCACGGGGGATGTCCCTGTCAGGAACAGGATGCACCATGTCTTTGGTAATATGCCAAAGTTCCCACTGCAAAGATTCGATTGGACAAAATCCCCTGTAGACAAGTGACTCCGACACCGACATGTTCGCGGATCGACAGCCCAAGTTGGTGCCGGGTCCTCGGTCACTTGATCAAGGAGAGCACGCTACCTTTGCTGCGGCCCTGATGAAGAGCCAAGGCATGAAGCTTCATCGAAGCACTGGTAGGTTCACTAGGACTACAGCGAGCCCACCATGCCGAGTATTTGATAGTTGTGGACGTTGCATGCACCCAGCCAAGCGTGGTAGGGTAGACCTACACCTCCGTGGCTGACGTATTTATCGTCGCGGTAGGATGCATATTCCGGTGATGTCCGCCTACGGCAGAGCGTCGAGTTGAAATTTGGTTCGTGCCTTGTGCAATACATGGTGTTGGCTCATTGAATCCAGGGGACTTTGTGGCGTATTACCAAGCCAAGCAAGGAGGATCCTTCCACTGGCTCATGGAAGCAGAAAGCGACTTGCAATTCTACTTGGCTCAATGCCCACTCTATTCAACCTCGGCGGATGTCCCTGCCGTTCTTCCCAATCTGCTACCTTGTTGTGCTGCGCTAAAGTTAGTTTGAGCAGTCCGTCCCGCACAGTCGATGAGAGCCGTCACGGAGACATTGTAGACCACCCGTTCTGGACACGGTCGATGTGACCCAAATCAACTTGTGGATGACGGTGGCGCCGAGTGACACGAGTGTCCACTACGATGCGTACGAGAATATCCTCCACGTTGTCGAAGGATCGAAGCGTGTGCGGTTGTACCCGCCGTCGGCCACGCCTGCGATTCAACCCCATGCGATCTACTCCAAGTCGTCCAACCACACGATTCTGACGCTCGAGGAATCCAAGGCGTTGCCGGACTTTGTCGAATTCAACGTGGACGCCAACAGTACATCGTCAACTACGACCCGGATACCGACGTCTCACCATGTCCGTAGCGGCCTTGTACATTCCTGAGGGATGGTGGCATCAAGTACATCCTCGTGGTAAACGGCGGGTTCAAACTGCCTTGGCCTGCATAGGTTCACTCGGCTTCGTTCACGGTGGCCGTCAATTATTGGTTTGATGGCATGCGATCTCGATTACTGGCCCAGCCCACGATGGTTCCGTACTACGCTCGAGGTTCGGTCGACTTGTCATAGCACGCACGAGAGGGCTCATGGTGTCTCAAGTTGTCGTGGAAGATCTCGTCCGGTCAGCGCGGTTGGATGCGATGAAGGATGCAGTCGACCAAAGTCGGCATCGGCTTTTGCAAGTACTGTACCCGTTACGACATGTGCATGCGAGGTCGTCTAACGCATGATTCCAAGCGAAACCTGTTGGCACAAGATCCGTACGACTCATTCCTACTCGACGTTTCTTTTCACGGCGCGGGATTGCGACTAGGACGCTAGATGCGCTTGAAACCCTCGTTGTGAATACGTCGGACCCGTCCGTTCGGGAGGATGCGCTTCTGTCTGCGCCACCCGCACTTCTGTACCCGTTGGTTCTACGAATCAGCGAACATCAGCCATCCGTGTGGTTTACACTGTTGGAAGGCTCGAGTTTGGAGCTTGTGGAATTCCTCACCGACGCTTGGGACGACCACGATGAGCTGAGTCGCAGTACAGGCGACATGGCCCCCGAAACGTATTTCACCGCAATTTTTTCACACTGTCCCTTTGACGTTCAAGACATGCTCTTGACGAAAAGAGACTTGTTTGGGAGGCAGTGTGCCCAGAACATTATGGCGTCCATGTTTGGGCTGAGATAAGATCGAACTTTTCATGGCGTTGTAGTTTTTCGAGTAAGCTCTGTGCACGCCGGCATAGCAGAGCAAACTAGCCATCGCCGTGGGCGTGTAGATTTGCCTGTCGAGATCTTGCGTGCGGGCTGTGGTTCATCGCAACACCAACGACGGCAATACAGTGCTGACCATTCAAGATTGGTACACCATGAATTTAACACGAACAGATCGATGACACCAAAAATAATGACGTCGCCATTGATGTCAATGATTCTACAAAAGACAACAACAGGTCTACAACATTTTATTTTGACGCAACGAGCTTATACAACACAAAACAGTTATTTGTTCGAAAATGTGTACTTTTTTGTTGGCCAAGCAAGTTTGGTACAGTGCACAATTTGGTTGTTCACAGTCAAAGACACAAAATTGAAACAACAAAACCAAAATTCATTCTAATATGTAGTATATGACCCCTTGCCTTGAATGACGGCGATGCAACGGGAAAAAAAGGGATTTCATGGATGCCAACAGTTTGAGAAGCAGATCATGGTCCAAGGACGCCCACTGCCGTAAGATTTCGCATTTTAGATCTTCAACACGCTCGAATTGTCGCCCATTCGCATACACTTTACGGACCAAAACTCCCCAAACGTTTTCAATGGGGTTAGGACTGGTGAGAGGGCAGGCCAG
>NW_008580158.1:1456157-1457425 GCF_000520115.1 Aphanomyces invadans
CGTGCGGGCTGTAGTTCATCGCAACACCAACGACGGCAATACAGTGCTGACCATTCAAGATTGGTACACCATGAATTTAACACGAACAGATCGATTACACCAAAAATAATGACATCACCATTGAAGTCAATGATTCTACGAAAGACAACAACACGTCTACAACATTTCCTTTTGACGCAACGAGCTTTTACAACACAAAACAGTTATTTTTTCGAAAATGTGTACTACTCTGTACGCAAATGATTGCTACATTTGACTTTGAGATTGTGTGTCTCGCAGACCACTGGGTCTTTTGCTCTGGAAATTTCCATGTGAACTAAAAAAGTCCTATATTTCCCAGAAAAAGGACTTTCTAGAGAAATCGAAGCCTAATCCAAGAGTTAGGCAGGGTACCTGTGTGATTACATGCACTGTCTAAATATAAATATAAATCAAGGCATTATACTTGAGTAAGACTAAAAATAACCTCTACAAATTTATATAAAATGTTAACCACCAAAATTGGCGCGAAAGTCTTCCGAAGGACATCATGGCCGCTCATTTTCCAATTTATGCTCATTCAAACTATACTAAACGCGGAGAGAGAGGTGCACCACCTGAGCGATGAAGGCCGAACTGGGGTAATGATGCATTTGCTCCAGTTCAGCAATAATGGCAGACTCCGACACGGTGCCCTTGCTGAAGCTGCCACTATGTTTGGCATATCGCGATGGACGGTCGCAAGGATCTGGGACCGTGGCCTTGAATCATTGGAGAATGGCTCCACTTTCGCCAACACGAGCACACGACGTGCCAAGAGTGGTCGCAAGCCCATCAACGTCGACGCCCTGGTGAACAAAATCAAGCAAGTTCCTCTACACAAGCGCCAATCGTTGCGATCGCTCTCATCAGCCATCAAAGTCAGCGTGTCCACATTGCACAAGTATCTCAAGCAAGGGATCCTGCGCCGTCACTCATCTCATGTCAAGCCATTGCTTTCTGAAGAGAACAAGGTTGAACGAGTTCGATTTTGCCTATCCTTTGTCAACATGGAGACCCTTGTGATGCATGACCTTCTAAACTTTGTGCATATCGATGAAAAATGGTTCTTCATGCACCGCGAGAAGGACACGTATTATCTCACGAGTGACGAGCCTGACCCCTACCAACACTGTCGAAGCAAGAAGCATATTGCCAAAGTCATGTTTATTTGTGCCATTGCTCGCCCGCGAACTACACGCTTTGGCCATTTTGATGGGAAGATCGGAATATGGCCCATTGTTGACTAC
>NW_008580158.1:1463522-1466675 GCF_000520115.1 Aphanomyces invadans
CGAATCCATCCGGATGGAATTCGACCACGAAGGGCATGAGGTAGTTGGAGATTGTGTCGCAATACGCAAAGGACTCTTGCCGGCCCTCCAGCACAGCAATCTCAGTCTTTCCTTGACTTGAAATGCCGGCCCAAATCATGACACTTCCTCCACCATTTTAGCGGTACATACATGTTGGCTCCTCCCTACGTTTATCATGCCAATAATACTGGAGTCAATCTGGACCGTCCAGATTGAATTTTTTCTCGTCCGAAAAGACGATTTGGTTCCACCCCAATCCAAGGTCGACGTGGCTCTTTGCCCACTCGAGCCTTGCATGCTTGTGAGTTGCAGTGAGTCGGGGGGCGACCTTGTGTTCCTTGTACTTGAGAAATGAGTTTTTCGACAAAATTCGACGGACAGTTCGTGCCGATACGTTTATGCTGTAGCCGCGCGGAACTTGAATCGCCTTGGGACGCCGAATGGAGAAGTCGTCTGTAGTCACGCACGCCCAATTTGGTGTTTCTTCCACCTCGCAAGGCGATGCCATAGAGTTCAGGATCTTTAAGGAAACTGTGAACAGTTGCCTTAGAGATCCCCAACTCTTTGGCAATCCTGCGAAGGGACCACCCGGCCTTCCGAAACGCCAAGATCGATCCACGGTCTTCGGCAGAGAGTAGCTGGCCTTGAGGCCGCTAAAATGGTCACAGAAGTGTTAGTTATGTGTTATATGAGGTTAGCATTGTTTTACGATGTATACAGAGCTGCCAAAATTGTCGAATGGATGGTGTACCAAACTTGGTTGACCAAATTTTTGACAATCGAATTCCATATTTTACAGGTTTCTCGACTAATATTGGCCACTTTTGAATCAGAAACCATCAATATATTCAGCGCTTTGTTTGGTGCAAGTCGGTCCAATCCTTATTACAATTGAACAAATTCGTCATACTTATGAAGGGTTAATGAGTACCACACTTCAATGATCAGCACTGTGCATTGTTTGCTGTGTTGGTGATTCCCACCGATGTTTTTAATTATGGCACGTTGACGACTGCGGTCGCTTCACGCCGCTACACAAAAGATATCTCAGTCACACCATGATTGGCCACTGCGCAACCCCCGCCCCCCCGATAACTGAGGAGCCGCAGGATCTGCGAAAACATGAACAACCATGACATGGACACAATTTCAGTCTTCATGCCCATTGCCTGACGGGGCCGCTTGCACGTCTCAACCTCCGTCAGCTCTGTGAATTCACGTGCGTCGCCGAATCAGTTGGCACCGAGGTGTTCAAAAACCTAAACAACTGGGCAGGCCGTCCTTGTCAGCACACCGCAAAAAAAGTACACGGATGAGAGAGATACTACCGTGCAACAACTGTTCCGAGTTTGGCCATGGTTGTTGAAGTTTCCCGCGCTCACGTAACTCAAGGCATTCAGATCCGGTAACGGAGAACTCGGTGACGCAAGGTCATGGTCATGATTTTGAAGTAAATCACTCACTGCATAGTTGAAATCTACCACGACGTTGTAGCGTCACTGTACTGAAGGACAAGCTTCAAGCTCGTCATGCATGCGCCAGGAGGAAGAAGAACTGAACATAGAAACAGAATTTATTAACCGTATCAATTCACTTCTCGATGTGCCTCCTTGGTCCTGAGTCTCTTGCTAAACGCTTGCTGCCTGTTACCCTCTTCCCGGCCGTCGACCTACACACAGCCACACGCATCAAGTCAAGAGGTTCTGAGCCCAAAACACAGACAAACACACAAGGAGGAAGAATGGCGAACATCACCGCCACACTGAAGCTCAACGAGCACAACTTCAGCTATTGGAAGACCTATTTCCGCAGAAGACTCATGGCGAAGGGTATGCACGACCAACTTAACTCATCGTTCAGCATGCAACCAAGCATGCTACCAAGCATGACGACCAGAATGCAATGGGGATCCTCATCGAAATGATCGAGCCCAGCCAATACAGCCATATCGAGGGCATGAAGCATGTCTACACAGCCTACGAAGCACTCGTAGCACACCATCAGCAGACAACGAAGATCGATCGCATCCAAGTCGCGATGGAATGGGCCAAACTCACCTGGGATCCGCGCCAAGAGACACTGCTGGACTTCATCTATCGCTTCCAAGTACAGTATTGCCCCGCGATAGTGAAGCTCACTGGCACATAATTTTTTACAGGTATCACAGGAAGACAGTTATTCAAATAAAGGGTGGTTGACTTACACCTGATTGGCTTTGAATTAGCATATGTAATTTTCCAAAAGTCCTCTGATGCAACAATGGATATCAAATTCGAATTCAGGAGGGGGTTGATACCCTGGCAACCTCCAGAAGACAAAACGCACACCAAGGACAACATACACTTGACTTTCCATTAAAGGTTACGCATATTTTCAATCAATTCGCACACTTCTTCATCAACGATACCTGTGTGCCGCCAGCAATTAACATCCTGCGTGGCCCCTTGCCATGCTTCCTTCGCCCACTCCAACGCTGTACCAGACTGACTTCGTGCAGTTTGTTGACAAGGCTACCGAAGTTTTCTTTGTTGGACTCGTCTGCACTGGCGACCAGCTTGTCATACTTCTCCACAAGGTACGTTGCTCGCAGAACTCCAACCTTGCCTTGAATGATCCCCGCATCTTGCGGCTGCAGGAATGCCGTCGTGTTGGTGCCTTTTGTGCATACGGTCTTCGGTGGGGTGGAACAGTAAAAGTACGCGGTCTCGTCGAGATTGTAATTGTCGCGCTTGTCGTAGCCGGATGTGACTGCCAGCAGGCTTCGTCTACCGTCTTCGACGGTACGCTCGCTTGCAGAGGCCGCTTCCCCGTACACTCGGCGTGACTTCAACTTGAAGCGGGTCTTGAATCGATGAAGCCAGCCGTTGGAAAACTTCAGGCGAAGGAGGTAGCTCGGTTCGTCGTGGTCGTCGGTGGCCAGCATCTGGTCTCGGATCTCTGCATGGCCTTGACGCAGATGGTTGGCCCAGTGACAATTGGCACGTTCCAGGCTTCGCATTTTCGAATCCATTCTATTAGTTTGCTCTCTAGCTTCGGCGTGTGGGGTCGTTGCGATGATTTATGTGTTGGTTGTATGCCCTCGACGTCGTTGACCGAGCTGAGCCACGTCGACATTGATGACTTGGGAGGGTC
>NW_008580158.1:1480886-1481467 GCF_000520115.1 Aphanomyces invadans
GCGCAGCCAAGAACGCGGTACAACAGGCAGCAAGCGTTTAACAAGCGACTCAGGACCAAGGAGGCAAATCGAGAAGTGAATTGATGTTGTAAATAAAACTCCTTTCCTATGTTCAGTTGTTCTTCCTACTGGCGCATGCATGACGAGCTTGAAGCTCGTCCTTCAGCGGCGCTACACCGTCGCTGGTAGACGTCAACAATGCAATGATACAAGTCACAATCTTGACCATGGCCTTCGTCACCGAGTTCTTCGTTTCCGGATCCGGATGCCTTGTCTTCCGTGAGCGCGGGAAATTTCAACACTCCCCTAACTCCGACGATAGGGCGTGGCAGTTGGACTGTCGGTTGGCCGTTCTGTTTTCTGTTTCTTTTCTTGACTTGATATGCGTCAATCGATCATTGTCCACTTTCGGAATGTTTCGTCGGAGAACTTGCTGGCGCACTTCGTCAAGGTATCGGCACGCGTCTCGGCGGTGGGGACGAAGGCGAGCGTGAGGCGGCCGAGCTGGACAAGTTCGCGCAGGTGGCGGTGGCGTACGTCATTGTGCTTGTTACGTTCTTGAACGGAGGTCGACTTGGACC
>NW_008580158.1:1481567-1482249 GCF_000520115.1 Aphanomyces invadans
CGTGGCCGTTTTGGTTCAGCCCGTAGAGGGCCATGGTGACGAACGCGGCCATGCCGGACTGCGTTTCATGTCCTTCAGATTTAACGGCCCAAATTGGCGTGCTTAACTTGGCTTGAATGTAGGCGTTGACGACGTCGGCTTGCTCGATGGCCATGTCGTGTGCGGTAATGCCATTGCTTCCTTGTGACTGTTACGGACAGGTTACAGCGGTATGGCTGTGCATGTGTATTCCACGCCATTCAAGCGGTAAGTCGACGTGCGCGCAGTCGGTTCGTCATTGTTGTGGTAGCCTGTTAGTTCTGCGCCCAAGGTGTCGAGGGAGTCGTCGTCGTAGGTACGGGACGCGTATTTTGGGTTGGGATGCGGTTGTCGGCGGGGGTATTCGGATTGCGTGCGTTGCTCTGTAACTTCGGGTGAGAAGGGAGGCGTGTGTTCGGTTGCATACGATGGTGGTTGAAGTTGGACCTTGAAGTGTGAAAAGTAAATCTCCAGTGGTGGTAAGGACTGATGATGTTCGGTTAATTCGTGGAAACGCGTTTTGTTGCGTGGTTCCGGTGTTGTTGTTGGCGGTAGTATGTCCGGTCGAGGTGGCGTGGTCGAGCTGGCGCTGCTTTGTGGTGGCGTGTCGGCTTGTGGTGCAGGGGGCCGTGTCGGTGCAGTTGCGGTGCTTGTGCGCGTTGGT
>NW_008580158.1:1483518-1499433 GCF_000520115.1 Aphanomyces invadans
GATGTTCAAGTTGGTGCGATGAGAATTCGGGGCCTCCATCCGAGCGGAATGCTTTGACCTTGATGCCCTTTTGCCGTTCGGAGAAGGCAATGATTTCTTGCGGGTTGGCGGTCTGTTGAGAGGCGTCGGTGGAGCGCACGAATCCAACGATCTTGTAGCCGGTGCAGTCGTCGACGCACGCCGTGTAGTAGCGGCAACCACTGACCGATGCGAAGGTAGTGGTTCCTTCGTCTCCGATGCACTCACTCACCTGGCTTGTAGGTTCTTGTTTTGCGCATGCAACGGTGACTCGGTGCATCTTGGCGCTGGGGCAGTCCATGCATGATCGGGCAGTCCTAGTCCGGCTTTGTCGCACGTGCGAAGCGCTTCAACGGGTGAGTGGCCGATACGGTGGTGCCAAAACGGCAGTTTATCGGCGACAGTCGCGGCTGAGTTGGCCGATTCGTAGGTGAACACTCCTTCGAGGATGTACAAGCGCTGATTGTTAGCGCAGGCCACGGTCTTTGAACCCAGGAGGATGGTACACGCGTCACGCTGCAATTCCACGCGGATCTTGGGATTGGCGCGCACCAGAGCCGGAACAGACAACAGACTCGTTGTCATTCCCTTGATCAGCAGGACGTCGGTCAAGGTGAGTGTCGATGGGGTTTGTGTGCTGATGTTGATCTTACCCATAAGTGTTGCTGTGGTGACTCCGCCGTTGGTGACGATGACCTTGCGGCTGCATGGCGTCTTGGCGTACAAGTGGTCAGCGGTGCCCGTCATATGTGCCGAGGTACCAGAGTCGATCACGATGTGGTGTTCGATGGTACGTGCGTCGCAGTCTTCGACCGACAGTGTCATGTCGGCTGCGTCGTCACTGTCTTCTGAAAATGGTGCATCGGCATATCTTCGCTGCCGTCGCTAGGTTGTGGGGATGCGAGGGACGACTCGGTTTCGAACACTGGACTGGCTCAACTTCGTCTTCGCTTGAGGGTGCGGGTTCGGCGTCGGCTGAGGTGCCGATGGCATGGAGGTACATGTGTCGTCGCTGTGTGTCTCGGATGTTTTCTGTTGGTGCCGAGAATCGTAGGTTGGGGAAGAGGAATTCGCTGTCGGCGATATACGTCTCGTAGGCCAGGACTCCAAGCCACGGGTAATCCGTTGCAATCATCGTACATCTGAATCCAGAATTATGTTCTCCCCTGTATCAAAACTACACTACTGCTTTCGTCGTGTCAATCCGGTCCGCATCGAGCCACAGCGCTACTATTGGCTTACAACCGCATCTTCTCCCGTTCACGCATCTGTGGTGAGCTCCATGCTCGCTGTCGCGTCAAGACTCTGGACTGTCAAGTCCGTAACAGGGTTATTCGCACCGTGACCTTTCGCCCTCAAGATCATACAGTACCAACATAGGTTCGGATACTGGTGTCATAGTATCCGGAAATCCTAACGAGAAAACGAGCGCAATCCACTTGCTAGGTTCACGCTCAGGTGGCATTGAGATCTGACCGAGGCATGAAGCGATTCTTCCGCGTGAAGTCGGCTATGGCCATGCACAACCGTCGTCAGTACACCACCATGGGCCTTCTCATGGATGTTCCACCGGAATGCCTGAAAGTGGCCGAAGCAAAACCTCAATTGGCGCTGCCCCAATTGAACTCGTTCACGGAAATGTTTCGAAGTATGTCGCCGTACATCAACGTCCACCGCGGGACAAAGATGGTGATTCATCTGTGCGGGGGTCTCATTGAGTCGCCCGTGTTTTCCACGACCATGCAAGACATTGCGCTCTTAAACTCGTTTGGCATTCAGATCATTCTCGTGGCAGGGTCGCGGCCTCAGATCGATACTCGACTTGAACATCGCGACATTCCGAATGTAGTTAAGCGTGGCTACCGTGTCACGGACACTGACGTTCTGGCATGCGCTATGGACGCGGCTGGGTTTGTCCGCCTTAGCTACATGGAATTCAATGTTACGATGCACTTGGTGTAGGTCCGTCCGCTTTCGCATTGAAAGTGCGCTTGGACGAGGGATTTTGAACGCTCCAGGAGACAAGCAAGCCATCAGCATTTCCAGCGGCAACTACGTGCACGCCCAGCCCGTTGGCGTTCGAGGTGGGGTGGACTACAAGGTATTTGTCCGTGGTTGCTACCTGACCTCATTGCGACAATAGTTCAGTGGCGAGGTGCGCCGAGTCAATGACAAGAAGATCAGCGCGGCACTGGATGCCGGGGACATTGTTCTTTTGTCGGACATTGCATACAGTGCGTCCGGCGAGGTGTTCCACATCCTGTCCGAGCAAATTGCAGCCAAATGCGCCGTCCAGATGAACGCGGACAAACTCATTTTTCTCCACGACGGCGAAGTCATGGTCGATGTCCGCAACAATCAAGCTGTGCACACGCTCCTTATTCGTCAAGCCCAGCAGTACCTCGAATTGGCATCGCTGGACCCGAGGTACCGAATCGCCGTCGAAGCTAGCCTAGCTGATGTGTGTACTCGTCGTAGCATAAATCCCAACTTCATTTCGTACTTAAAGCATGCGACCAAGTCGTGCATCAGCGGCGTCAAGCGATCGCATCTGGTGTCGCGTCATACGGACGGCGCACTGTTGCAAGAACTGTTTACGCGTGATGGCGACGGAATTATGATTTCCAAAGAAATGTACGAAGGCGTGCGCATGGCGCGAAGCGCAGACATTCCCAGTACGCAGCCAATTTAGTACAAGTCCAGAGTCCATCCTCACCCACTTAGTGGGTGGTCGTCGTTGTGGCGCCGTTCTTGCGACTCATGCACGTGAGTAGGCATCATGCGGTTGATTCAACCCATGCTGGACGCAGACATCCTCGTGTCGCGGTCTCAAGAGCAAATCGAGTCAAACGTGCACATGTTCACCGTGGTCGAGCGTGACGGGGCCATCATTGCGTGTTGCACGTTGCAGCCATACGAGTCCAACTTTGCCGAAATGGCGTGTGTCGCCGTGGACCCAGCTTATCGCAAGCTCGGCAAGGTGCAGGAATAGTCGAGTTTGCTCCGTTGTTAATGGCAATTGATAGGGCAATGCGCTCCTTGGGTTTATCTTGCGCAAAGCTTCCGCAATGGGAGTCAAGTACCTCTTTGTGCTTACGACCCGCACGTCGCATTGGTTCATGGAGCGTGGGTTTGCGCCCGCCCAAGTGTCGGACCTGCCGCCCACAAAGCAGGCATCGATCGACCCGACGCGGCAATCCAAGGTGTATATCATGGACATCAGCAGTCGCCGCATGGTCGAAGAAAAGGAGCTATTGCTGTTATAACATGAATATTCCACACGTAAATAACATTTGATGGCCGAGTAAAGCATGACGCTGGGACTTGCCATGGAATGATATTGCAGGAACGCAAGGTCGACAAAGTCGCGAATGTCCTCAGCAGCCTCGTCGAGATCCGCGTCCAACTCGGACTGGAACGCGACTCCGCTCAACGCATGGAGGGCTTCGAATCGATGGCATTTGTTTGCGGTTTAATAAGTGTTGAGGATGAAATATTGAATCTGGCTTAGTCACGGCTTGTGCCGCGTGGTTGGGACAATAGTGTAGTGGAAGACACACCAGCCTAGTTGTGCGATTTACTGTTGCGCGCCGGTCCCCATGCTGTCTTGAACGCGTTGCATGGTCTTGCCAACTTGCAAATGGGCTTGCATGTATTTACCCACGCAGCGATCGACGCAGCTCATTTCGCCAACGTTCAATTCGGCGTCATGGAAGCGGTAATTGCACTTCTTGAAGCACACTTCTGCCATCTTGTTGAACAAGTCCGTGTACATTTCCATTTCTACTTTGGCCATTTGCATTTGTTGGTCCATGACCGGCGCGGCAGCGGGAGCGGGCTTGGCAAACATCGTGATCGCAAGTCTGGTGAGTGGTGCGTCGTCAAGTGCCAGTCCACCAAAGTGCACATATCGTATCCGAAAATCCGGATAAAATACCCCAATGCCCATTTATTCATTAACATAATTCTAGTATAACGTAAAATCCCACAAGGTCAGGCTTGCGCGAGTGTGGCGGGCGTCCGATATGCAACAGTTCTGGCTTGAGGAGGGTACGGACAGTGAAGAGCTGAGTGTAATTTCTTGTCCATTTGCAGCAGCCTTGGGTGTAGTTGGGGATGCAGCTGATCGTGGCCTCTTTCCTAGTCAACGGGAGTTTTTCACTACCCGTTGAAAGCATCGTGGCACAGTTCGGGCGGTGGCTGCGGCTTGCAGCCATACCTTGAGTATGGCATGACCATCAAGGAGCTGCAATCGATAAGTTATATCGTATGGAATTACCAGCGAGTGACACTTTGCTTCGACAACGCATTCTTGAGCTTGTGCAAAGGTGGACCAGCAATCTCGTGAATATGCTACTTCATTCGGTGCAATTGTGTTTGGAACTGCACATACGTTTTGGTAATGCAGAGTTGCGACTGGACCAACTCACGGAGGAAGCCACGACGGGATTGTTCGATATGCACGCTTCGACTAGTATTCAAACAGGTCGCTCGGTTTCGTGGGCGGCGCCTCCTGTGCTAGTTTTTCTTGTAGCGTTGGCAGGTATTGATTCAATTTGTAGTATGCTTGCAAGTACTTGCCGACGCATCGGTCGTCGCACGTGGACTCGCCCATGTCCAAGTCGCCTTCTCGAAAGCGATGGACGCACTTTTCAAAGCAGATCTGGCGCATCCTGTCCTGCATGTGCATGAGCGTGTCTGCCTCTTGCTTGACTGACTCCATGATTCTCTTCTGCTCCGCCGTCGCCTCGGCCGGTGCCACCCGCGTGGTCTGGAACCCAGGAAACATCTCGGTGCTTGTGGTGGAGTCGCCCAATGGTGAGTTCTCGTCGCAGATTGGTCCATTTTAAGCCAATTAAGACGTACTACGGATATTTTATCCGGAAATTTTATTGGGAAGCTGCAATTCTAAGCTTCAAGTGCATGGTGTCGACCGTTCTTGGGCACAAGGGGTGCCGCTGGATTGCCCTGGGCTGGACAGCGTTTATCGCCGAGAACCTGGTCCTGTCTGAGTTCAAGGAACACATTGTGGCTCAGTTTGGACAAGACAACTACCGGCTGACGTACTCGACGTTGTCGACGGCTGCGTGTGGGTCCATTGCGTATGGATACCTTGTGCATGGACGGCAAACTGGTCCGATGGTGACGTCATTGGCCAAGCGCTTCCCGCTGGCAGTATTTTCGGTGCAAGCGTTGGGGCTAGCTGGCATCGCGGCACTAGCGATGCCAAAGCTACAGATCCCATTTACTACAAACAATGACATCACGGCTGAAATGACTCCGTCGTCAACAAAGGAGACTGCAGTGCCAACCTTTTCGGTGCAATGCCCTGTGGACTTCAAGGCAGGCAAGGTCGACTTGAAGGAAATCACTCGCTACCCCATGCTGTTTTCGTTTGGACTGGCCACGCTCGGCACGAGCTTGGCATCTCCGTACTTGTCGCTGCGGCTCTTGGCAGGCTTTCCGATTGTGATGGCTGTCGTGGGCGGCTTGCATCAAGACCGTCGTCACCTGCGCTCGGGTGAACTGGACCAGGCTACGTATGAAAAGACTAGCTTGCTGCCGTTTGTCGCGCTGGCCCAACATGGCGGGTGGGAAGACCTGGCCGACAAGCTGCCATGGGTTAACATTGGAGTTGGTGTGGCATTCGCACTGGGGCTTGCTCGTCGCCGTATGGTCATGCTTAAGCCAGCATTGTTACCTTCAGGTGTGTCGTCCAAGCTACCTCCTCCTCTGGCATAGCTTTCCCCGTTGCATCATCAATGCACTTATACCAAAGCTTCTCATTTCTTGACAAGTTTATTTGGAGAGACTCGTTCGGCCATGTGCCATTAACATGACACCAACTAGCATTGACGTCGCTGCACTGTTCCTGCGATGCTTCACAATTCTAATTTATGCCATGCAAAGCCACTGCATGTTGCGCTGTCCTGACGTGACAAATCGCAGCAGCGTTGATTACGCTGATTCGACGAACGTGCTAGGACACATATTATTAACGTGGACGTGCTACCACCCGCCCATGAAGACCTCGACCACTGACAGTGGAGTGTTGTCCGACAGCACATCTTGCCGATGGCAGGCCGAGCCAGAGAATCCAGTCGCGCAACGACACTTTCCTGTTTGAAAATAGCACACGCCACGGTTCGAACACTCGACAAAGCACTTGTTGCCCGCGACCCCGACGCCGACACCCCCCGGTGCTGGCACTCCAGAGCAATCTGTTTCGTCCTGGGGAGTGAGTGGGTCATTTCCGCTCGGGCAGTGGCCTGTTACGAGCAAAATCATTCCTCCAGCACACTCAAACAATCGAAAGAAAACGTACGCAAAGAGCAATCTGCTCCAAACCACTCGGCCACTCGTGTCTCGCCTGCGCCCAGGCCCACGGGCCATGACGAGTCACAGACGCAGCCGAATATTCTGTTGGCATCCCACGCCTGCAGAGTCAACCCATTTCATTCGATCAGCACTGAGGTCGTGCATGTGCATGTCGAACCGTGTGTGTTGTTGGAGTGGACAGCGGCAGCGCCGACGTACTCCTGGACCATTCGCTGATACTCATACATCGGCCATGTCCCGAACAGTTTTTGGGGCAGGACGCTAGAGCAAAGCATGAGTTCTGAGCTCATTGCAGACACATGGATTCGGCTTCGTACTTCGCTGGCACGCACTACCTTCGTATCCCGGGACGCATTGACACAAACCACTCGTGCGATTGCAAAGCCCACGCCCCGAGCATTCGAGCACAGTTTGGTGGGCGAGAGATTTTGACGTTGGGACATCTGACCATGCTAAATCCGACGGACACGTTCCTATTCATGCACAGCACATGAAATCCCGCAACGGACAATGGCGGGTTGGCGTACGAAGGGAGCAATCGGGGGCTTTATAGTCGGTCACATCAGTCGATGCACCAAAGCCAGGATGGCAAACGCACGTGCTGCTCATGAGGGTACAGTCGCCGTGGCCGCTGCAGTCATTCAAGAATCTGCACCCAACGCCCCCGATGTTGGCGCTTTCTTCCAGGATATTGTTGTAGCTATCGAACGTTCGCACGATGTACGATCCTGTTGCGTGCAGAGGTGGCGTTCGAACCCCGTTCAGCGTGAATCGAACGCCGTTTTGCGAAGCCACGGGGGTTCCCGCAATCGTGATAGTCAACGTCTGCCCGCTGATTACCGCCGTACTCATGCCGTTAATTCCGCTGTTGTAGGCAACAATCGTGGACCCGGAAGGGTTGAGGTCGTAGCCTGACGGAAACGTGGCCGTGATGCTTCCCCCGACAGGAATTGGCGTCATCAAGTTGAGCAGGACGTAAGCAGACGTGATTGTGTTTGGCGTCGTCGCAGTCGTCCGAACACGGGCAAACCGAAGATGCGATTTGATGATAGGCACACCGGGCAACGAAACTCTCTGATATACTTTGGCGTCCATGTCCAGCGTCGACACGATGATATCTTCCCAAGCTGTCAGACACGCCTCGTCATAGAACTCATTGCATGATGTCCCGGGGTTCGTGATGCCCTGAAGAGTGTAGTTGTACGTCCCAGGAACCAGAGCAAACGTGTTGATGTAGATCGAGACCTACGTGGGCTTGTTATCATCTTGAAAATCCTTCGAGGCGGCTGCTGTATGCGTACGTTATTGCCCACGGCTGAGACGGTGTATGTGGTTGCGCCAAACCCGGTGGTATCCAGCACGATCGGTGACAACACAGCATACCGCGCTGGAAACGTCGCCCGAAGGATCGACCCCACGGGCAACGTCACCAATGTTGTGAACATAAACTTCCACGGTTCGTTGGAGCCTGCCGTTGAATTGCTTGACAACGCAGCGAGAAGGGCCGGGTTGGACGAGATTGCCGTGCCAGCGACTGAGGCAGCTTCGAGCAAAACTCCGGCAGCATCATACGTCGACACATTAAACATTAAGGTGGTGCCAACTCCTACATTTGCACGTCATCGTGCAGTGACTTGGTAAATCAAGGGACTGACGAACGAACCTGGGTTAAAGACTCCGTCGAGTGTGAACGACACAACACCGACTGCGACGGCAGCCGTAGCTATGGTAATGCGAGGCACGACTCCAACTATCGAGAGCGCAGACGACGCATCAATGCCCACTGGAGACATGAACGCTGTTGGTTTGACGGTAAACCCCGAAGGAAATGTCATGCGAATCGAGCCCCCGACGGGAACTACGATGGTTGTCGTCAACGACACATCCACGGATGTCTGTGCTCCTGCCACCGAGCTTTGAAGCGTCACAGTAGCAGTCGACGCGGCCACCGAGCTCAAACAAACCATACAAACGAACCACAGCGTTCGTAGCCATGGCACTTGCATCCCGTCGGCAGTTCTTGACGAGCGGTGTTCAAGTGTATCCTTCCGTGTCGGTTTGTTTACCGTACTTTAACGAAACGGTACCAATGAAATCGGACTTAGTGTGTCCTTGTCCCAGCGTTTGGCTTATGTCCCAGGGTCGCGAGAAGCGGCGGCGCGGCGCCACAAGGCAAGGCGCTCAAACAGGCGTGGCATCCACCAGGACAGCGCTTGGGTAGTAGTAGGATCTGCACATCGTGCTTTAGGTTCTTCCGAACTTCGTCGTCCTACGTCTTGGTAACCCGACTTCTGACCGAAAGACGAGCGTCGTAGTAGCAACTGCAGTTTAGGGAACACTAAAACCTTCCTAAGGGGCATTTCCCGGCAACGACTCTTGGAGAGACTTGGTTCCCCAAGGGTTGCCGGCAGGGCGGGACGTGGGAGCAGCCGGGGCGGGCGCAGCTGCAGCAGGTTGTCCCCATGGGTTGCCAGCCGGACGAGGGGGCTGACGCGCTGTCGAGATGGGGGTTGGGACAGGAGTGTTTGAACGTGCCTTCAAGCCTCGGAATTGGGCTTGAATTTTCGTCGCTGCCTAAACAGTGTGCAGGGGTTAGCCACACGAGGTAGCTATACAAGAATGTACTTGTTCTTCGGTCAGGGGGCACGCATCAGGGAACGACGATCCAATCTTGGCGCGGTCGCCACGCCCGATGGAGAAGCACTTGATAATGGCGCGGTAGGGCCCCAATTGCACTTCGTTCGCTTCTTCGCCGTTTAAAAAGCACAGCGTGTACAAGGCCATTTCGAATTCCGGGCTCACGCCGATCAAGCTACTCCAAACCATGATTCAAACCAACTCATGCGATACCTCAAGAAGGATGGATGCAGCACCTGGTCGAGACAGGCTTGGTTTCTTTTTCCCACGCGAATTGGATGGTCACGAGTTGTTCGTACTCGTCGGGCTCCAACGTCGATCGTCCACGTTGCTTGGGCTTGATGTACCCCAAGTAGTCGAGACGACCCGCTTTCTCTTCCAAGTACATTTGGATCCAGTTGTGGAACCCCGACACTTGGCCGTCCTTGACTTCTCCGATGAAGACATGTTCGAACCCAGAACTGTCATTGGCAACTTCGCGGCGGTACAGACCGAACCAAATGTCGTGCATCTTGCGCTTGAACGCACGCAGGTCGCCTTTGAACTTGCCGTTCTTTTCCAACCATCTACGTCATCGGATTAAACCAGGTCATCACGAGACAGAGTCGAGCCGTACGCATGCGCGTATTTGATCACTTTGGTTTCAGCGATCGCGTCAATGAACTCTTCGTTCTCCTTGAGCTCTTCGCGGGTCACGGTTTCTGCCACACCAGTCTACGTTGTCCACGTGAGACCGTGATCACGTCCACCGATCGAAGGACGTACACCGCGCTCGTAGTTGTCGAGCAATGCCGTGAACAACTTGAACGTTTTCTTGTTGAACACTTCCGCGTTGACATACGTGAAGAGGTTGTCTGGGGCGACGTCGCCAGTTTGGTACGGGCTCTTGCCACGTTGCAAGTTGATCTGGTAGTGTTCGTTCGGGTTGAGGCGGTTTTCGTCGAGTTCCCAGAGGCGGTTGCACGCATCGGACAAGCTCTTGAGTTCAGCAGCTACATCACATCAGGATACCATAGCGACCAGCGAGTAAGGTTCATACAAGTGGGCAGGACAAAGGCCATGGTTCAGGCTCGGGGCAGGCGCTAAATTGCGAAGTGATCGAGTTGACGCGCAGCCGCCTGACGGCCACCTTGCCACTCTCCCGACGGCCGATTAAGCCAATCACAAATGATCGCGATGAGATGTACGTACGACTTGGGCTTTATACTACGTGAAAATGAGAAAGTCGTACATACAGCTCGCTTGAACACGTACATTGACGTACTAGGGATTTTCCTTTGTTGTAGGTGAGATACATAGCACCAGAAGCTGAAGAATATCTGTGGGATGTGTTCACGAACGACCTGCGGCGTGTGCCACAAGCCAACGTGGTGAGTGTAGCTTGGATCGATGACGCTTTGACGCACACAACCACTTGCTCTTGGCCAGGACCGGATGTGGTATGCACATTGAAAGCGCGCTGCGAGGTATATGACACCCACGTTCTAGTATTTAATGCTCATGTCGAGCGTGTACGAAGGCGTTCCGGAAGATGCGCGTTGCCCCGAGTACCTGACCGGCAAACACAAGAGCAGCGTCATGCAGCCTCTCGTATTTGTCGCCATCCTAGTGGGCATCTATTTCTTCCTTCGCAACCGCTCGGACACTACAGGACTGACCCGGGAATAATGATGAGCTTTGGCCGTTGATTCGAATGAGCTGTCGGTAGTCGATTGATGCACCACACACTTGGACTTCGGGCCCAATTGGATAAATGGAACTTACTAAACTGGGCATTAGAGTCGCTGTTGCAGGCGATCGTAGGTCGGTGCATGAAGTTTGTTGTCCTCGGCCAGCACTACAATTCGACGCCGCGTGCATCCGTGAACCCTCTTGACGTGGTTGTGTGCGATGTATGGCCCTGAATGCGATGATTGTCTTGGGTTTTCGAGGGGATCATGTCGCGAACTTGGCGCAGTGCGCTATGAGGAAGTGTGCAGGAGGTACAATCCGGCAACTCTTCCAGTCGTTTTCGGATGAAGAGTTAATTGAGTCTTCACGCTGTCATCCATACCGAGTCAAAAGAAATGAGTGCAACGTAGAACTCGGCGCGTGGAAATGGAGAATCGATCGATTGCTCCAAGAGATCGAGCATGCGATGTCTCAAGGTGTCGGTGCAGCCATCGAGCCACGCATAGGCTGTTTTGAAATCATCCGTCCAACTGAGCTGCTCAAATGTTTCAGCAAGTGCAATTACCGACACATTGGCACTTCCACGAGTTGCAGACGTCGGCTTAGTTCGTACCTAATGAGTGGGCATTCGCACCACTGTCGTCGCGATTGTTGTAAACCTTGTCGTCATCGTGACTTATTTGTCATGCCGCATCGTTGTGTGCGTTCATTTGCCATTCGAATGGTCCCCTGCATCGATGCGGTTTTCGTTTATCTGCGTCGTCACCAGTGTTGCCATGCGCAACAGTGAACGAGACGAGTGCAAGATTCAATTTGAACTCCAAACAATACTTGCAATTCTTGCTGCCTTGTGAAACTATGTTTGCCCAGACGGTTTGTCCGCAAATAAAGCAAATGCGGTGAGGTGGGCTGTGGAAGGCAGCGTCATGTCTCGACTCGACATGATGTGCGTTCGTATTTCAAAGCGTAGAGGCTCGATTAGGAGGCGACAGCTCAATGCTCCGTTTACAACTCACAGTGGACACGCTGGCCGGATCCTTGCGTGCATCGGTTTGCATACGCTGTTGGAGTTTGTCGAGGCAAACCGTTCTCGATGTGTAGCCAAGCACGTTGCACCACAGATTTTCATTCATGGCGCCAGGTATTAACAACAGCGACGGGACGCGTAACATGGCCACAGGGCCATCCACGTGAACTGCAGCCATTACGCTTGTCAGCATGTGAATCACTGTCGAGTCGAACCACACGAGGCATTGTACCAAGAGTCCCCCGTCACAGGGCCAACCGAGTAAACTGCAGTCATTATTCCGTTCAGCATGTGAATCACTGTCGAGTCGAACCACACGAGGTTGTCGCGGCATTGTAGCAAAGCATCTCGTGCATATACCTACCCGTCTTGGAGCTGCGAGTAGCGATGGAGTATGACCCGCAGTCTATTGACGTGGCGCGGAACGCCCAAAACGGCACCGCTTGGGCTGGTTTGCCTTTGCCTTTCATGGCGCGTTCGATTCTTGGGGCGTAACATTACGACACAAATATCACAAAAGGTCGATTCGCAGAACCTCTGGACGCATTGGCAACGACGGTGGCGACGTAATCACCCAAATTCGGAGATGTGTCAAACTTGTATCCTGGCCGGGAAATATCGGTGATGAAGAGGGCATGGGAGACACCGAGCTAATCAAGACGGATCGCCAAGGCAGTAGCACATCGGTGTCGATTCTATCCATCGGAGGATTGGATACATGCGCCGCAACCGTGATCGTCATCCCGCTGTATGCAGTTTCTTTCCATACAGCTTCGCTTCTGACTAATCAAACGTTTACCACAAGTAGGCTGAACAAACACCGTATATACATCATTAGGGGATGGCCCACGTCGGCGTCCAAACGATCGACGTCTTAAAATAGGAATTCAACGTATCAAGCGACTGCTGGCGCGTAGGATCCTCCAAGTGCACAACGCATTTGCCTCACCGCCGTCAGTTCGACTGTGGTGGGGTCTGGCCAAAGTTGTTGCTGGAATTCAGCACATCAGCTGCAGGGCGTATCAGCATATTCAAAGACAGATAGTATCTATCGCCGTGCCAAGCAAGCACGGTTGAATTGGCCGATCATGGATCTACCTGTGCTGGCAGGGTCTGGTGGTATAGCATGCTGTGCTGGATTGCTGATGCAGGTCATTTCAGATTTGTGACCTGTGACTTTCGATTCCAGCGCAGAAAGACGTGACAGGCGTTCTGTCAAAACGGATACATGGCTACACAGAGCGGAGCGGTATTTGGCGAAACGATTGACAAAATAAGAGTACCAATTTGGTGATGGCCCAATGGGAACCATTGGCTGGTGGTAGCAAAAGGCCGATTGACAGAGTCAGCACCTGTGTTAATTGGCTCACAAACCCGGCACACCCAATCCATCGAAACCCATGCTGCGGCTGTCCATGCAGGCGGTGCTGCGCTCAAGCAGCCTTCCAAAGAACTCGCTTCTGCATCCACATCACTCATTCAGTGCGTCACCGTTGCTTCTGCGTACCGTGTCGACAATCGTCCCAGTGCACACGACGCCTCGTAAGAAGAAACGAAAGGGAAACCAGCAAAATGTCGCCAAGTCGCCGGCACACGACAACGCACCCAATCAGCCCGCAATGAAGGCTAACACAACAGCTTTGGACAGCATCGCCCAGGATCAGGCCCAAGATGCCACCGGCGACGACTTGGCTGTGTCTTTTAAATCCGCATCAACGACGCCGTTTGCCGAAAGCGCTAAACCTGCCTCTGCAACGTCGCCTTCGAAACGTAGCGACAACCAAGCGGCGGCTTCTACAGACCTGGTTGTGAGTGGCCAAAAGAGTAAAAACGAGGGCAAGAAGCAAGCACTCCCTCCCACCAAGCCAGCGGTATCGCCGTTGGTGGAAGAAGCTCAGGTAGTCATTGGCCTGCTGGAGGACATTGCTCAGCGACAACGCGCGCTGCCGTCAGCTGCACATGTGACGACCATGCTGAACTATACATCGCGCGAGCACGAAGACACATTTTTCAAGCTTTTTGAGCTGTACCGAAAGCACGGCAACCCAAACGTGGACTCGACATTCCTCGTGCCAGGAGTCGTGAAGTCTTGCGAAGTCGGCAACTCGAAGCAAGCTGTGGCCATCGCGATGGACATGGTGAACAATGGTGCGTATCTCTATTCCATTTCTGGATCGCCCATTCCTCAATTCTTGCACGCTGCTTTGCTCAATAATGGTATTCCATTCTCACTCTGTCTTTCGACTGCATTCATCAGGCCGAAAAGTTGACCGCCATACACTGCACTTGATCCTGCGGACCGCCGAATCCAACAATGCGGCAGCGGATGCACTGAGTGTGCTGGATTTGCTCCTTCAAGAAGGCCATTTGGTCACGACCCAAGATTACCAGCGTATCCTGGCGATCTGTACTGCTGACCACCACGAAGACGGGGCTCTGCGCATTTTGCAAGCTCTGCGCCCATTGACCAACATTGCTTCGGACACGTATTTACATTGGCTCTCGCGGTCCGCCATGGTCTGGCGTGCGGACATCTTTTTGGCATTGCTACAGGAAATGCGGTTGGCAAGTACGTTGTGTGATGGTATGTTGTGGTGGACTTGACCTGGCCTTAGACATCGAGCCGCGCATTCCATCGTTGACTTCGCTGGAAGTGGGCCGTAAAGATCCTGCGTTGACCGTTATGGAGGGTGTCCGCGCTGTTGGTCTTGACCCTTGCTTTGCCATGTCGGCCGTGTACGAGTCGATTGCGAAAGCCATCGGGAAGGATCGCCGGGACGGGGGCGTCACTCGCAGACAGCGGGAAGCCGCGTTGGAAAAGTACAATTTCCCCTTTTAGTCGCGTCCTCCAACCCTTGATGGTCGGTCCTGACGATGTGGACAGGTTTGGGACATTGCGGGTGCACAAACTGGATTGGGAAGTGCAGCCGATTCCGCAGCTTTTGGAAACCCAAGCTGCGGGCCTGCTCCTCAAGAAAGAAACTTTCCAGCGTCTCAAGTACCAGCAAGTGACCCGGGTGGAGTCGTACTTGAACATGCTTCCTATCACGACCAACGTGACGTTGAACCTGCGCAAGCAACTCCTTCGAATGTCGTTGCTTGTCAACACACATCGCGTCAAGCGCAACAAGTACTTGATCCTGGGCGAATACGAACGTGGCAAATCGCTCATTGAGTTGAGCACCCACCACAACTACCCACCCGTGTCGCTCATGCGGATTATTCTCGAAGCCCGTGGCCTCAGCCCTCGAGCCATCAAGGTTCTGACGCTCAATCTCTACTCTTTTGGGCTAAACGCCCGTGATGGATCTGTAGAATGCGTTGGCGGCTCCTGGCGACCTCACCCCCCGCGACAACAACGAATTGAACCGTGCCAAGCTGAATGACTCGATTCATCGCAACGACCCGCTCCTGGACTTGCCTGACTACACTTCGTCTTCACTCGAAACCACGTTGATGCACTACATTATCTCCAAGGGCATCCGCGTCAAGTACACATTGATTCTATGCGATGCCATTTGACTTATCCTTTGTGGCTTATAGAACGCAAGCGGAATTGGCCATCGACCAAGAAAAGATTTATGGCAGGCCGGTGATTTCCCCGGATTTGCTTTTGCTGGACCCAGTCCTGATCAACGGTGTTCCCGTTCGTTGGATCGATGCCAAGAATTACTACGGCGCTCACATTGTGAACAAGCGCTTGATTGCCAAGCAGGTGAGTTGAATCTGAAGTCGACTGTTTGTCCAACCGTTTGCTCATCATATCCTGAATCTAGCTGGCATCTTATGTGAAGGAATGGGGCCCTGGCGCCGTCGTGTACGGGATGGGGTATAGTGACATGATGTCGATTCCTGGCGTCGTCTGCCTCGACATGACCCCGATTCCGAAAACGTCGTGGGGCAAGTTCAAAATGGTGTCAAAGTCGTATATGCACACGTTCCGCAACTTGTTTCGGTGGGCGCCGCACCTGGGCAGTGAATTGACCCAAGAGTACCCGACGTCCAACGACTTGACCGAAGTTCGACGGGAAAAAGGAGCTCAAGAGCGGTTGGAGCGTCCTTCCAAGCCGTAGAAAGAAGAGCCCTCAGGCCATCGTATTAGATAACACCACCACATGGTCCAAGTGTTGTGCGCTGCGTGTGTCGAAACTTAAAGGGTTTCATTCGCTCCACTGACGTGGCCGCTTGTCTGAAGTGTGCGACCTTTTCATAGCTGCGGCTTA
>NW_008580158.1:1513260-1513904 GCF_000520115.1 Aphanomyces invadans
TGATAGGTACGATTGGCGTGATTCGATTGACAGTCGTCCGGAAATTCGTATCAAATCAACAATATTCAGTGTTTACACATTAGTACTATGTCAACGATTGAGTAAGACTCGAAGCAGCAATGATGTTGTCAGCACTGTCAATGGTCAAAGCCTCAATTTGAGTGCAAACGGCACCCATCGCTATGCTTTGTTGAACCTCCTCGTCCAATTTCTGCATATGAGCATTGCAGTAGTCAACATCGCTCAAATAGTTACAGCCAAATCTCCAAACATGGCTCTCACAGACCACCATTTCTGGAACGACGGAAATCCTTCCCCCGTAGTACTAGAGAATTATCTTGAAATTTGTATGAGAAAAAATAATTGGACTGTTGGTTTTTCGGAAAATAATATTCTGTTGACCTTTCTGAGTTGCCCGTAACTCTGCCGTCATTGGTCAAAATTTCCCCAATTTTCGCCCACGACCGAGCTGTTGCGACCAAAGAGCTGTTAAGAGTACTACTAGTATCAGTATTTACAACTAGTTAATACTAGTAGTAAGTACAGTAGCATCCAGCTCACTGAGGCAGAGACTTCGTAAACGAGCGACTGACAGCTTCACAAGAAGTTTCCTCCTGTGCGGCAATCGTTCGCTGAATCATGGC
>NW_008580158.1:1514291-1514841 GCF_000520115.1 Aphanomyces invadans
GCTAATCAATGCTCCATGACCCCATGAGGGGTTGTCAGCGCACATTGTTGAAGCAATTCTTACGGTCTTTCCCGAAGCAATTTGGTTCAAAAAGGTTATTATCCTAATGGGAGGGCAGCGGGACTCGAACCCGGGTCATAGGATGAACAGCCGAAGCAAAACAGCTTAGCCTATTGGCGACCTTGCGAAGGATGGAACTGATTCCTTATAAAAGGTGATGTTTAGGATGGAGTACATTCCATAATAAAATTGGCATAAAATATTCTTAATCTTAGTGAGAATGCAGAAGGTCATTAGTGTGACGACAGGGTTTTGATACTACAACAGAAATGAAGTTATATCATATCATGAGTCTGGTCGTGATCATTATAGTATGCGATTGGCTAAAATTGAAATATTTTCAACCTGGATGTTTGGACTGCTCAACGATATTAATATTCCAATAGTAGGGACCAGTACCACGGGGGAAGGTTTTCCGTCGTTCCCTGTACCTCGAGCAAGCAAGACATCCTTTTTCATATGAGGAACCTTATAGTTGTTCCCACCTTTG
>NW_008580158.1:1514941-1515874 GCF_000520115.1 Aphanomyces invadans
CTTTTTACCCCACAGTTCTCTCGACCGACCGGTCAAACTGTTGTCCTACGAAGGACCTGTACTACCTCTGACCAATTATAAATGTTCGTTTTTGAAAAGTCCAATTTCCGAAAAGAATGTTCGTTTTGATATTCAGTGTTTACACATTAGTAAGTCAACGATTGAGTAAGACTCAAAGCAGCAATGATGTTGTCAGCACGTTAATGGTCAAAGCCTCAATTTGAGTGCAAACGGCACCCATCGCTATGCTTTGTTGAAACTCCTCGTCCAATTTCTGCATATGAGCATTGTAGTCAACATCGCTCAAATAGTTACAGCCAAATCTCCAAACATGGCTCTCACAGACCACCATATCTGACCATCTACAGGGAACGACGGAAATCCTTCCCCCGTGGTACTAGAGAATTATCTTGAAATTTGTATGAGAAAAAAATAATTGGACAGTTGGTTTTTCGGAAAATAATATTCTGTTGACCATTCTGAGTTGCGCGTAACTTCGCCCACGACCGAGCTGTTGCGACCAAAGAGCTGTTAAGAGTACTGTCAGTATTTACAACTAGTTAATACTAGTAGTAAGTAGTACATCATCCAGCTCATTGAGGCAGAGCCTTCATAATCAAGCGACTGACAGCTTCACAAGAAGTTTCCTCCCATGCGGCAATCGTTCGCTGAATCATGGCCAGTCTCTTCTCCGCCGCGGACACTACAGGCTTTTCGCGGAGCCACTTGTACCGCAATTTGCTCTTCAATGGGCCCATAACGCCGACATCCAAAGGTTGGCACACGCTAGTTGAGTTCTTGGGTAGAGGCTGAAGAATGCTAAACAGCTGCGACGATATGATCTCATATGATTCGTCCGACACATGGCAGTCCAGATTGTCTGCGATGATAACGGATGGTTCATCGATCTCATACTTCAACAGCTCTGTGAGG
>NW_008580159.1:0-1512 GCF_000520115.1 Aphanomyces invadans
TCTGCTCGAATTACGGCCGTATTGACCATTCGGGGTGACGGTATGTGATCTGATTGATGCGAGAAAATAACTCAATGAATAGGTACAAAGCTGCCTTTGTTAATTATCGTGAAAGGACATCCTGGTGGCGACATTGAGAAGACTGAGCGTCCGACATACCCTGAAGGCCCGGTTTACGCTGTGCAGAAGAATGCCTATATGAACCAACGCATTTGGTCCCTGTACCCACGCGAAGTCCTCAAGCCCGACATTGATTGCCCCTCGGTCGTGTTGGCGGACAACCTCAATTGCCATGTCTCGTCGAAGAGCTACAAGATCATAGAAGACGAATTTTTTTGTGGCGTGTACCTGCATCCTCTTCCTGCGAACACGACGAGCATATTGCAGCCATTCGATGTTGGCTTCATGGGTCCATTCAAGAAGATGTGCCGCACTGAGTGGATCAAGGAAGAGAAGGTGGTGACGGCCGCGGAGAAGCGTCTGGCCACGATCAAGAGGTCCATCAAGGTTTGGAATGACATGAAGCAAGAAACTGTTCGAAAATCGTTTGAAAAAGCATTAAACATTTTTGAAATTTGAGCGAAATTGTGAAAAAATCCAATGTTTACATAAAATTTCAATGAATCATATAGATGCATAAAAAGTCGCACTGCCAGAGGTCCCGTGCCTCGAACTTCACCCATCACACGTCAAGTGCTACCAAAGCATGGTCACTCAGCGTTTTGCTGCTTACCCACTGCGCCATTCCTAAGAACGGAGGTATCCTCAGTCTGAAATAGTATGCAAAATAACGGTACCGGTCATTGCAATTTGTCCCGAGTTCGATCCCGGTTGAAGCCGAACTGATGAGTGGCTAAAATCCGACCAATCACCAAGCGTAGCCTCATGTAGACTCATGTTGAAGTGATGAGATTTAATATATTTTTGTCCCACTCGGGCAGCAGAGCATACAAACTTTAAGATAGCAAACAATACCACTATGCGCCAGTTCACATGTAGTTCTCTGTACCATCGACACTCGCATAAAGATGATGATCAAAAGACGTCAAAGTGAGGTCATGCGCATGAATTGGCTGAAATCGTTCATGCGAATGCCTCCGACGTCAACATGTCGCATTCATGAGTTTTCCGGAGTGGATTGCACGGATGCGTCCGTGGCCGCCGACTTTGCCAGCAGCGGTCACAAGCCCAAAGCTCCGCCTCAAACTACATGAACCGGAAGAACTTGCAAGTCCGAACCGTCACTGCGTTAGCATTTCTCCACGCCACGGCGCATGCACTCGACTATTACCAATACGAAGGGTACCTGTCCCGGAGCGGCGTTGCTGCCTGGATTGATGTCGATACCCCACTCGACGTCCCGTCAAAAGTGCCGTCGCGGGGAGAAGTGTGGGATCTCGTCATGAGCGAAGAGTTCGAGATCGAATGGCGTGTTAGCACAGGTCGCAGTTGAGTGATCGAGATGGCAAAATGTAAAAAGTGATTCAAGCTTAGGTGGACCGACCCCAGCAC
>NW_008580159.1:6593-7607 GCF_000520115.1 Aphanomyces invadans
TCCTAAGTGTCTATGTGCTGAGATACTTTGAGACCGTGAACAGTGGCATGTTGACCCAGCACCTAGACCACCAAGCCGTGGCTGTGCTAACATGGCGGACGTTCGAAGCGGGAAAGGACCGCCTGTGGACGGCGTTGAACATCCCGGATGACGTCAACGCTGCCATTGGGCTGTACAACTCGTCCAACGTGGACAGTACACGAATGGTAACAAGCTCATCAACTCCAGACTGCCAGTACTGCGTGTAAGGCAAGGCGTGCGACACCCCCGGCGCCAACTTCCCCGACGTCTCGACCTCGGCGTGGCCACCGGACCAAGGACACTTGGTACGCCGCGAACAACCCTTGTCCCCGAGATCCGACCGAAGTGCAGCAGTGCCAGCCGGTGAGTTCGTCTCGCTGGTCGAGACCATCAAGCATGTGGTGCCAGGTGAAAGCTGCCCAAGTGAACCCAGCCCTGGTCACGAGCAACGTGTACCACAAGCTCCAAGTGAGTGCCGGACGCGACGCGTATGCAGATTTGGGCCTCATCGACGGCAAGGAATCTCTCCACTGAGGCATCAACTACAACGGGACGTGCTTTCCCATCGCGAACGGCTGCATTGGAGCGTTCTTGTGCGATCCGGATGCAAGGAACCTCAAGTGCGAGACGCCGCGGAAGGACAGCTTCGCCGACACCTACAGTCAACTTGATAAAAACTCGACAAAGTGGTACTCCAGGTTATATGGAAATTTGTATGAACTGCGTTGTAGTAGACTTTGAAATTTTTTTACACTGGAAGTTGGCAAAGGACGCCTGGTGCTTCTGCAGCTGTTTTGATCCGCCCAATCGGACAAAAAATATTCAAAATACTACGTAGTAACCGCTTGCGCAGCGTCTGCCGCGGAAGCTGCGTCGGACGCCGGCCTGTCCAACTCGCAGATCGCCGGCGTGATCGAAGAAGTGACGGCCGCCTCGGAACAGATCGCGGACCCCGCCAACGTGGCTACCGCGGCTGCCATCGAGACGGGTGCG
>NW_008580159.1:16982-18969 GCF_000520115.1 Aphanomyces invadans
GCTGCGGCTGCGGCCGATGACATCGGTTTGGACGCCGAAGCCATCGCCGACGTCGTGGACCAAGTGTCAACTTCGTCGGACAACGTGGCGACACCGGCCGACCTGGCTGCGGACGCCCCAACATACTCATGCTCATCGTGAAGATCATCCAGCACGAGGTAACTGGTTCTTCCCGCGTTTGCATTCTTCTGACCAAGGGCGATAGTTTCCACCGTTGCCGTCGTGCTACCCCGCCGAGTTTACATCCCCCCTCCAAGGCTGCTGAATAAGGACCCCGAGAAGCGCCCGTCGCTTCTCGGGGTCCTCGGTATGTCTTGTTCAAAAATCGCCGCTGCACCATGACGATTCCAATCAAGTGTGTGTGTGGATGCTTGTTTCATGCAGTTGCTGTAGCAATTCAAATGAATGCGATGGGTACCTCGGATGTGCAAGCCTCCGACTCTGTGGACGACACCGATCTAGGCGATGGCCCGGTCGACGACACGCGTCGCAACACCAATGGACCGACCTGGTTCCCATCTACGGCACGGTCACATTCGACAATTTGTAGTCGAATTTTCAACAAGACCAAGTTGCAACGGGAATTCGACCGCCCATGCTAGTCCAGACAAGCCTCAAGATGATGGCGGGTGTGGCAGGAAAGGCTCGAGGAGGAGACCGCATGTGTTGGGTGGAAAGCGCTGGCTCCGATGAGGTCGACGAATTCCTGGAAGGGCCGATCTCGTCCACGCCATGCGACGACGAGTTGATAAAACCCAACTACGAGACAGCGTACTCGGAAGAGTGCTTTGACAGTATCCACATAGACTATGGTACTTGAACATGCCCCGAGATCACCGGAATTCAATTGGCCCAACGTGGACAGGTCGCAAAGTCGGAGTTCAAAATGCGAGGGATATTCGAATCGACCAAACACATAGCGTTAAAATTCAATGGGTATTTATCCAATCCCTGCGTGAAATGCAATTGGACTATACAGTATTTCACCGAACCGGCATTGCTCATCGGATGTTCAATTTTAATCGAGTACCAC
The DNA here is from genome assembly GCF_000520115.1 of Aphanomyces invadans. Taxonomy (NCBI): domain Eukaryota; phylum Oomycota; class Saprolegniomycetes; order Saprolegniales; family Verrucalvaceae; genus Aphanomyces; species Aphanomyces invadans. The sequence continues at coordinate 18,016 of NW_008580159.1, forward strand.
TTTGTCGAGTTTTTATCAAGTCGACTGTACCAAATACCCACGCTCCAATACCAAATGGATGCAATCTCGGCCATCTGGGACATCGGCCACGACGCATACACCGAGTTTTACATTTACCAAGTTGAGTGGTCTGGCCGACTGGTGAGCAAGCATGGCCATTGCTGATGGGATGAGGATGCTGTAGGGTGCTGGGCGAGTCGGGGTATGTCCGATGGATGCTTGAAGACGCGCCTACAGCGTACACCAGCACCACCTCGGTCGTTATTACGATCGAGTTTGCAAGTTTGCAAGCATTCCGGGAGAAGTTGTTCCTCATGTGTGCTTTCCAAGGTTGCGACGGACGCGCGCCGTCGCCATCGTCGTCGTTCACTTCTCCGCCATCATTGCCTTTCTTCGCCGTACAGGGTGGTTTTTTGAATGGTCCCTTTGCCATGCCAGCATCGCATTGAGTGAAGCGAACGATGGCGACGCTTGTGCGTACCAATTCGTGTCGTCTAGGGTATACGTGCGTCGATGCCAATGAGCAGCTGGGCAAGCGGTTATTTTGAATATATTTTGTCCTTCTTGGGCGTATCAAATCAGCTACAGAAGTAGTACCAGGCATTCATTGGAGGACTTCCAAAACTGGCGCAAATGCAATTTGGTACAGGAGTGGCACAAACTTCATCCGGTCATTGCATGAACAAAATGACGATTTGAGTTTAAGGTTGTCTCCAAAACCGACTGAAAAGGATGACCACCGGTGGGGGAATCAATTGGATTGGTTGCTGTGAGCAAAAAAAGTGGAGAGTTAGAAATGACAGTCACTTCTCCAACACAAGAGATGCCGCCTCCATCAAGCAAGAAGACACGAGCAAAAACAACGGCTGGAAAGAGAGGAAAGGGCTGGACTGAACCGGAAGTACAACTCATGCTCGACGTTGTTGAATCTCAACTCCCCTTCGGCCCAAAACA
>NW_008580159.1:24921-25553 GCF_000520115.1 Aphanomyces invadans
CGTTGTAAGTTGTAGCGTTTTTTCGTCAACTCGACTGTTATGTCGTAGGAATCCGGCGTCCGCTTGTCCTGAAGGATTCGGCGTATGGTTGTCGAGTGTGGTGACTTGCCGAACTTCATTGTCACCCACTTCTCGACATGAGAGATCTTCATCGGCATTTTGGTCAAATAATACTCTTTAATTCATGCCTTCTCGTGGATTGTCAACCGCTTGCTTTGCATTTACAACTTTGCTTTTTGTGTGTGTGATTGTTGACAGTAAATGTGCGGCCATTTGCCACTTCGAATTTGAAATTCAAACGATTTGTACTCGTCAAACAGCCTTGGGAAACTTGATAATTGATTAAGTTGAGCAAGGTATTAATTTGTATTAGTTCGCAAACCTTGGGGGACTACTGTATATTAGAATATGATAAAAGAGCCATACGGATTGGCTGCTTCAAACTTCCCGCATGACATATGTATTTATGTTTCTAGGGACATCATACATATGTCAAGAAAAATGATGACAGGGCATATCGTAGCCTCTTAAAGTTGTGCCAGCGCTTCTCCACTCGCCACCGCTTCTGGCAGCAAGTGCCTAGTCCAACCAAGTTTCCCAGTCTGTTTTGCAAGAAACGAAGACAGCGTTCG
>NW_008580159.1:35376-43368 GCF_000520115.1 Aphanomyces invadans
TTGACAATTACAAATTCCGAAAAAGAATGCTCATTTTCAAACTTAGTTTTCGTCAACAGACAATTGAGCGAGGCCCAAAGCGGCGATCATTTCGTCAGCAACCTCCGTGCCGCTGTCCAAGGTCAACGCCTCAATTTGAGTACATATTGCACCCAATTCAATGGTCTTTTGAGCCTCCTCATCTGGTTTTGCATATGAGCTACATAATCTACCCCACTCAAGTACGCACAACCAAATTCCCAAGCACTGCTGTCACAGGAAACCTTTTCTGGCAACCTGCCTCTAGCAAGCAATGCATCCTTTCTCATGTGTGGGATCTTGTAGTTGTTCCCACCTTGATACAGAATGACCTCTTGGAGGCATCGTTGCAAGGTGAGGAAGTTCTTGTTGAGCGTTGTTGAACTGACTTCCGCCCACGCCGAATTCGTCGTAGCAACGATCTCCTCCAGGCCCGCGAGGACTTTTCGACTTGGAGAGTCTGAATTGCGCGGAAAAATCCCAGATCCAGCACGTTCAAATCCGACGAATTGGGAGGTTGAAACACGACCTCGATATCCCAACCATCTTCCTTGCAGGCAGCGACGATAGCAGCATCCCGCGGAGGAACGTGTGGTCGTGCGTTGTCTTGTTGAATCTTGACTTTCTTGGCCTCTCCGCCAGGCCACTTGGATCGAATCGCGGGGATGACATTTTCGATCAGCATTGCCTTGTACTTGTCGCGCGTGACGGTCACAGTCTTCATGATGGGCGTGCCAGCATCGCGCCATACGCTACGCCGTTGAGCAGGGACAATCTCGGTGAAGTGCCACGTGCCTAGTTTACCGTCGAACCATTCGTACTTGTCTTCGTCCCAACGTGGCCGTGCAACTGCTGTCAGGAACATGACCTACAAAAGGTGCTGCTTGGACTTATATGATCGCAGCTTGATCTTCTCACCCGGGGCACCATAGACCTTCTTCCGCAATCGCGTCATGAAGAACCATCTCGTCGACGTGGACAGTGTCGAGCATGGGGTCGAAGAACTTGGTACCGTCGACATCTTGAACGTGCTTGATGACACATTTGAGGCGGCAAACCTTATTGGAGTCGGTGAGGGCAGACTTCAGTACAGTGGAGTACTTGGTGATGACCCCACGCTTGAAGTAGCAGTGCAGTGTAGACGTTGGAATCTTGAGGAGGTGTGCAATGGTGCGGAAGCAGTAGCGACGGGATTGGGGTATAGTTTGGATGCGTTGGGGCAGGTCGTCGTGCAGACGCTTGCGCCCGCAGTTGCCCTTCTTGCGTTGGTGTACCCCAAGACAAATGGTCTTTTGTCCTGTCAGATTGACAGCACCACGGCGCCATATGCGGCGAACAGTCGTTGGGGTGACGTCGAACATTTGGCCGATCTCAACGGCCACGCCGTTGGGTATCTTGCCTTTGGGCGTGTAACGCTCAAGACATGCTGGACTATCTTGGCGCATTCAATGTCCGTGAGGTTCTTCTTGCGCTGGCCCTGGCGCATCCCCTTCACGTCCACAAACCAACTATTGTCCCACAACGACGCAAAGCCGTCCGCGGAAAATGCAACCGCCGACCGCCCGACCCAGGTGTTTTCTCGACCGAGATGGTCCCGTCTCGATCGTGTTGCATCTTTTGGAATGGCTGGCCCATGTGCTCGCTTTGAAATGACTGGACGATGCGTGCTGGGGTCCTTTGGTCAGTCAGAGCCCGCTCAGGTCTAGGCGTGAAAACATTGCCGGATACAACCGGAATTATCTGAAAAAGCCATTTTTATCCGGATATTCGCGGGTGGCTGCTAATAAGTTGAAAATCTAAGCGCATATGTACTTTTAAATTGTATTCCTTGACTTTCTTTGTATTCTTATTATTCGATTATGTGTAAGCTGTAGATATTCTCATTTTCGGATAGCACACACTTTCCTGAATCACTGGGTAATCTTACTTTACCAATTCCTTCATAAAAAACTTGGGCTCATCGAAATACGAACATTTTTAATAGTACCAGGATCTTGGAGGCAATACTATATTCATGCTACTGGCATAATAAGTATTTTGTCAATTGTTATGTGTGTGGCCTCTCATGATACTGTATGGTAACGTCAGAATTTTTTAGCGTTTGATATCATTGCCTAAGAATTCGACAAGTGTTCTCCAACCTTTGAATGTTGGTGTCATGGGGCCATTGAAGAGCAAGCTTCGTACAATTAGCTTCACGAAAAGCCGGTTGGGTCTGCAGCCCAAAAACGCACGGCCATGGTTAAGCGCATTATTAAAGTCTGGGAGGACATGCTATGTGAAAACCCCACTCGCCTAGTAACTTGTTACTTGAGAATACACTTCATTTTCGAAATACTTGTAGTTTTCAGAAGTATTTTAGTATTTGTTGCTGGTCGTCGTGGTCGTGGCTGAGTTTGAAGTGTTCTCTTTTCTACTACATCGTGGATATGGTACTTCATTTCGACTACAGCTTGAATAAAACCTTTGTCAATTCACGTTGAAGGAAATTTTATTGCCAATACAAATTTCAAGATATATCTCAAGTACCACTGGGGATTTTTATCCGTCGCTCACTGTAAATACATACATAAATTGTTGCATGGGTCATCTCAACAATGGCGACCACACTCTAGCTGCGAGGCGATCCGATTCATCAAGGCCACACGCCGGCTCTACTCAGCACAGGCAATCTATCCCAAACTAACGTACTGCAACCTCTCATGGCCCATGCTCTCTGGTCCTGTGTGCCACTCTGGTCGGGAATAACTGTCAACGAAAACGTCTCATTGGCGGGATTTTTGTAGAAATTCGAATTAAGTCAATCTAATTGGCTCTTTGGAAAGTACATGGGAGGAGCTTTAATTGGGTACCTTTTCGGCTGGAAAATTCGTTGTGGTCGATGAGATAGAGAGCGCCAAAGTTGATTGGCATTGACGGATAACCTGTTTTTTCTACGCCACGAGCTCAGTTTCAATTTTTACGCATCGCAACATGGGCTCTCTTGTCCGCAATACCTTCCCTTTTGCTCCTGTTGTCTCCGTGGCGCAACCGCTCAACAGTGCCGGTACTGGGAGGTGCCGGAACCTGTCAAACGAGGAGCGCCGCCGGTAGTACCATGAGCTCCTATCGACGTCAAAGGATGGCGAGCTTCCTACTGGTGCATTTAACGACGTTGCTCAGCTCATTGGATGCCACTCTCGCACTGTCCGACGTATCTGGGCTCAAGCGCAACGGTCAATCCTCGCTGGCGATGTCGCGGAGAATGTCGATTCAACACGAAAGGGTAAATTCCTCTATAATTCAATATCTCCATAAATTTATGAGGCTTTTATTTCTGACAGTATACTATTTTTAGGGAATTGTGGTTCGAAACGAAAGCGTTCAAATGAAGAAATCGAGGAGGCCATAAGGCCCATCCCGCAATTTAAGCGGCAGACTTTGAGAAGTTCCTTGGAGGTGTTCGGGAAAACAATTATAAGCTCGTGCATATGAAAAATGACTCGACAATCGAAGACTTGGCATCGTTCAACCTGGAATGTGAGAACTCCAACGATGACAATGCCGTGATCAAATTGAATTCTCCAAATCAAGTAGATGTAGTAATATAGATAATGTCCATTAAAATTTGATCAAGTCTCAAAAATCTTTGACAGTTATACCCGACCAGAGTAGTATACACCTTGTCAACTTGCACTGCCACAAATGCCAGCTTATCATCTTCCAAGGGTGTAACGCGTGTGGCTCGACCTCTTTCTGTGGCGCGTCCGTTCGTGCAAAGGAGCTGTAGTTTCACCCGGCGCAAGTGGATTGTTCAACGCTGAACAGAGAACATGCCAATCCTTTGACCTAGGCCGGCTCAAGCGTGAATGGATATGGTCCATCCTGTTGACACTGCGAATTGTGGCAGACCCCACTCGGGATGGTCCAAGGCCCCCCGCGCTCGATGTCACCTCCTTGACATCCATCCACGTATGGAGTTATTGTCAAATCGATTCAAATTTGGAGTTCCCAGTCGAATCGAATCGACTTGGCAAATTGAGAATCGCCTTTATCAATCAAAATGCATCATCAAATTGGGGCGCAAATAATTCAAGCGCAGCAGCACAGCCCAAGCGCACCAGTACCTATCGGACCTCGTCAACAACTCGATCACGATAGCCATATTCAAGTATGGAGCCAGGTCAACTCAGCGGCGGACTTAGCGGAACTGCAGCAACAATCCATCGCGCCACAAGTCTACAGAGCATGTGCAGGTGCAGAGGCTCTCCACCAAGAACGTGCTGAGGGCGGCTAGCTGTGGGTTTGTCGAGTCCCCCACGGCGACGGCTCATCAGGCGTGGAGCGCGGGCTTTGAAGGGCAGCGCGGTACCGTGTGACCGGGGAGCTTGCAGTAGTGGCAGATCATTGGGTGCTCACCCTCGTAGTGTCCCGATTCATGGCAAAGGTTGCAACGCACGAGTTTGTGGAGGCAGTCGATCGATCCATGCCCTGCGCGATCGCAACGCCCACACATCTTACTCCTCTTGAGGAGACGTCAACGGGTTTGGACGAGATCACGAAAGGAGCATAGCCTAGCTGAGTCCGCTTGCTGGTTTGGTTGGACTGAGGTCTCAAGACAGGTTAAGCAGCAACTCATCGCGGGACAGAACAACAACCCGTCGACTATGACGACCTGACGGCGGTCTGGGTGTACAAATACTTCACCAAGTCGGGCGACCCAAATGATCACCGGGCCGGCAAACTAGCTTGCCACTGGCATGGACCATATCGGATTGACCAAAAGATGGGACCGAACACGTACAAAATCGACATACCGACGCACCCAGACAAGATTGCGACGGTCAATGTAGTCCGGCTCAAACCCTTCCGCGGCTATTGCTCTCGGCCGTTCAACGACAACATTCCGGAGGATGACTCCCCGATCTACGAACTCACGGTCGACTGCTTACCGGAATCCAGCTTCACTAGTCGAGTGACTTTCGGCGGCAACGATGTCGCCTACACCGCGACGGATTCCCCCATCTTCCGCTTGGTGGACAAGCGCAGGACCTCCCAATCTGGCGAACCAGAATACCTAGTCGAGTACGTGGACGGACACAAGCACTGGATTCGCGCGTCCAAGCCGCAAGAATACAGGACTTATTTTGACAGCTACGAGAATGAACGGAGGATGTCACAGGGTTTGCCACCCTACGGCGTTCCCGTCGGTTCGCCGACCTCGACGAGGAGCCGACGCAAAACGTGCTCTTCTCGATGATGGGATTACTTGGACAGCGACACCTGAAGCTGAATTGCACGGCGTCGATTCCGTCAACCACTTGATGTCGCTCAGCCCTTAAGCTGTCACAACCAGGTGGCTGACCTAGACCAACCTTCGCTCTCCCTAACACCTGTGCTGCTCACTCACGACCAAAACCATGACGTGATTCAGACGCTACGGACATCTATCAAACAAGTTATTAGCGAAACTATAAAGTAATTGCTGAAGTCGGCGACCCGCCTTCTGGTAGACCGGAGACGTCCGACCCAGCTACGACTGAGTGATCCGACAACGATTCGACGCACTGATGGTCGGGCAACACTGCGTAGAGCCCGGTCTGGTTCTTCTCCGTCGTGGACTGTTCCCGGAGCCAACGCGGAGGATAGAAAATGCCTTGACCGTCGTGCCGGACGTATGGAAATGGCGCCGTCCGAGGGGCCCATCCTTGTAATCCCGCTATCTTAAACAACACCCCGCACCACTCAAAGTCCTTGGAGTGAGTGTCGCGGGCCCACACTAACACGTCCCAAGCCCAATTTCGGTGGAGATTCGAGGCCACGTAGGGCGAACACGAATATTGGCTGAACTTGGTCCGTGACATGAGTTATGAAAAAGCCGCGAAGTCGGGCCATCGCTTCGACCCGTTGAATGCCAAGTAGTCGAGCACGATGTCCGACCCGCGCGCCGCATCCAACATCTTCAGAGAACAAGGCTCCTGGACCAGCTTGGCCCAGAAAGGGTGGGGATTACCGTATAGGTACTGAAAGACGGTGTGCCCCTCCATGCGATACACGTCCGCCGCCAAAAGCTACCACGCCTTCTCGGCGCGGCTCAGATCTGACTTGGTATGTTTCGAAGTCTGGTCGACCTAAGGACAAGAATTGAAGGATCCAAGCAGAAAACAGCGTCGACTTACCACATACACGGCCTCGCCGTAATACTCATCATGCCCGATCCAAAAGTATCGAGACCAAACTGCTTTGGCATGTCGTTCCCAAAATTGCCGTAATCGTTGGTTCCAATCCCGCTGGGCAACGGTCGCACCCGACAAGAAGGACTGAAAGGACTCGACCCAAAGCTGTCACGGCTTAGAGGCCCGCAACTTCAGATACGCCTACGTCGCCTCGGCAGACATCTCCACGTAGTCCAGTCGCGTCACCACCTCAGCGTCAAACACGATTGGGACCCGAGGAGTGCTTGGCGCACGACAGACTTTGTCTTTACCTAACCCTCGGTCTCGCGCTTCTAACCCCGTTTCGTCGCCGCCTTGGTTTCAATTCGTCGTTAGAGTTCGGGGGAGGAGTATGAATCGACGGCTGGTCGTCTTCGCTGCTGCTCTCGAAGGTGGCTTGTTCGAGGGCGAACATCTCGAACGAGGCTTGGAACAGCTGCTGACGACGCATCGTGTGCGGTCAACCGAACCGCAATACAAAGTCCTTGTACTTTTCGAAGGTGTCCGACGTTGCGAAAGAATCTGGGTTCGTAACTGCTCAATTCCACCGCGCTTTGAAAGGCCTGGGAATCAACCCCGGCTCGTTCCTGTGCAAAGTTGACGAGGTCATCCACCGCCGACTGGATTTTGGACACTCTTGACATCAGCTGGTCAAGTTGTCATAAAGGAAGGTCTTCTGAGTCTGACACACTGCGGGAGCTCGATCCAGTCGCTCGCGTTCGGAGACCGATCTTTCCGGGGGTGTGGATGTCGGCTGGACTCTGGAAGCCGAAGGACCCTCTGTGCCAGATTCGGGGCTCGAGGAAGCCGATCGTGTTGCCGTTGCTGATGCGTGAGTTCGACGCGTCGCCACCGCCGCAATGCTAGTCCGAGAATGCCGTATGTTGTCCGCTCACGCGAGTTGACAAGTCAAGAATCGAAGTCGAACGAAAGGCTGACATGTTCTGGTCTACGATAAGTCGGCTAAGGCGAATCTGACCCGGTCACCAATGAAGTCAAATCTCTGCCTGTTCGGACTCTGCGTCGTTCAACCAGGACATCATCGTCGATTCGGTTGTTCGTTGGAGGTCGAACTATAAACGGGAGGTTTATGACGATGATGGCCATCATGCCATCCTTACTCGGCCACGAATGGTCCACACTAAATGAAAAGGCTCTGAAACCTAGAATTTTAGTCTAGAGGCGCTTGACGTCCCTCTACAAGGACCCCTTGATGTTAGATAGCTACATCCTAATCTCTCTTTAACCTGCACGTTGGAGGTCACCTACTTCCTTCCATCTTGCGCTACTCTTGGTGAAGCCGAGAATATCCGACGCTGAAGTTCAGCTCCCTGAACTTCCTTTTAGTTTGTGCACTTACGCCTTCCCACGTGACTGTCACACGAGTCTGGAAGCGTATCTGACTGACATGCTTGATGTACGTACGTTTGATTTCAACTGCCTTGGTGTTCAGTACGTACGAAAGTACAAAGAATGTTACATGGCATCGCCCGCCAAGCAGTGATCGTGTGGTGTCACAAGTCGCGGTCGCGAGATTTGGCTTGCCCACAAAAACAGATTGTTGTACCCTGTCTGTCACGTATGTTGTACGTACGTTCGCTTCGAAATCTCTTGGTGTTCAGTACGCACAAAGACATACCCAGGTGGACGACAGTCACTGTTGAATGCTACAGTATGTGGTCCACGTCGCGGGTTCAATGCCTTGCCAAGCCGAATCTTGCCGCGACCTCATATGGATATCGCGGCTTGTTCGAGAGCGCAAGACCTCTGCTTTGGTTGG
>NW_008580159.1:51907-52528 GCF_000520115.1 Aphanomyces invadans
CGTTGTGCGGTTCCTTGTAGTAGAGCCAGTGGTCAAAAGAATGGGCTGACATGGAGCGGTACTTTCCACTAGGCGTACGCGCCCAGTACCTTGTCCACTTGAACAAGTGGGTGTATGAGTGGTGTGAGTATACGACGCAAAATGTACCTCTGCAACGCCCCCTTGGCTTGATTGTCATGAACGATTACGTTCATGGCCATAGCGTTCTACGTAGAGTTGCATGTAGTAACTCAATTGTGCTCGATATGGGCTAGTAGTCTTTGGCGCGAGCTTTGGCGTTAGGGTGGTCGTAAGCGGGCACGCATTCTCCAGCGACGTGCATGTTGTGGACACAATTCAGGGTTGCACATACACGGAGTTCTCGTACATAGCGATCCCATTGTTGCTTGAGGAATCAAAGACACTGTTCTTGGCCACGTTTTGGAGCTATCGTGTACTCGATCGCGATAGGGTGCTGAGCTTCGTTGACGACTGGATATCGCGGCTTGTTCGAGAGCGCAAGACCTCTGCTTTGGTTGGGTCGTGTCTGGCCATTGTGAGCCTTTTGGTTGTTGAGACATGACGCGGCAAGATTGTCGGTTCCTCCGACGTACTTCAAACTACATGAAGTATCACTGCACT
>NW_008580159.1:52628-53294 GCF_000520115.1 Aphanomyces invadans
CCGCAGTCAGAGACCCACGTGGTCACCACACCGAAGAGTCCAAACCACTCCATCAGAGCAGCGGCTGTCTCTGCAGCTGTCGCCGTCGCACTTGCATGCAGTCTAACGAAACCGCTCATGTCGTCCTTGACCACCAGGACGTACTTCAGACCATCCTGGGCCTCTGGAAGGCACAGCCAGCCGAAATGGATCAGCTCGTTGGGCTTGGTCGCATGCATTGCCCCAGGGTCTTGGCACAGCTTCTCCATCGGCCACCATGCAGTGGAGACACGCCAGGACAAAGCTCTTCACGTCCACCTTCAGGGACGTCCACTCGAACATGTCCGACACAGATGACGTCGTCGTATTAACGCGACGGTGTCCAGCCACCCCAGCATGAGCCACCACACAGATTCGCATCTGCATATCCAAAGCGTCGTTTGGGATCCAGATCTTCCCAGACTTCGTCAGGAAACACCTCTTCTCGTCACTCCAGGACGCAGACTTCTCGCAGTCGGGATGTTCACGCTGCAACGCCGAGATCGCATCCTTAGTAGGCCATATGAACTTGTCGTCCCGGAGTGGAGAAACCAGGGCCAGTTTCTTCATCCTGGCGCTCCTGGCTTGGACGCCAGGACTACCCCAGCGACTCAAAAGGTCTGCCCAGAGGTTGTCTTCACCAGCCAC
>NW_008580159.1:53394-54389 GCF_000520115.1 Aphanomyces invadans
CTACGTAGCTCGTGGGCCCTCAGCCCTCTGAAGTAATACAGTCTTGGATTTGCCTTACGAAGAAGGCAACTTTGTGGTCGAAAGCCATGAAGGACGAACAGTTGCCAACTTGGTCTTGACTCGCGCTTGCTTGCCGACTGCCGTCGATCAATACACAGCCGCATGCGGTCATGAGATATGACACGTGTCTGCGTGTCGATTGGGACAGCAAAGTGTCCATCACGACCGCGGAGGGCGATCCAAATGTTCCCCACAGCCAAGTGGGCGGACGCGTTCGTGTTGAGACGTGGTGGCCCTTTGTCCGTGTGATTTCGCACAATACGCCCATCGAAGAGCACAGACTGTCTTGATGACATCCTCCCCCCGCATTATGCTCCAACTTTCGACGCAATGCGCAAAGAGCCTGGACTCCGCCACCATGTCGAAAGCAACCATGAGTGCACCTTGATCCGAATTGTACCCGAGAGCGAGACATGGGAAACGCGCCTCACTAGAATGGCGCGGGGGAGGGCTGTTGCCAGCGACAAGCGTCGACATACAAACACAAACAACTCGGGGCATCAACATGTTGCAATAGCACATATCACTACCAAATTCAACGAGTGAGGCAGCGAGGCTGGATTTAGCGGATAAGGTAACCCGACGTAACGCCCTTCTTGTACTCCCCGTACTTCGGCACCTCGGACTTGAGGTAGCACACGCCATGGAAATGCGAGTACCCGACGCACCTTTTCGTGACCATGCAGTACCGGCAGCAGTCCTTCGCATCGCCCCGCAATTCACCAATGTCGTTGCCGAAGAAGTCCGTGTTGAACTTCTTCACGCACTTACCGACGGGCTTCTTCTTGACCTCGGCGGCCTTGGCGCCGTGAAGATAACAAGGCTTGCCCACTTTCGACTTCAAGTGACACGTGCCGACGTGGTTCGTACGAGTCCACACATACGCGACGCAGCCATGGGTCTTCAAGCAATCGTCGCAGCAGTCTTTGTGGTTG
>NW_008580159.1:54489-54907 GCF_000520115.1 Aphanomyces invadans
CCCAGCGGGTTAAACATGTAGACAAGGTTGCGGTGATCCGTAAACAGTCTGAAGCCACCCGGTCGCACCAGCAGGTACTCCAGACGCTTGCAGGACTCAACCTCCGCGAACGCTTCCTTCTCCACAATCGGCCATCGCTCGCTTGATCCACGGAACGCGCCGCTCAGGAAAGCCAACGGCTCGTGTCGCTGATCAGCAGCGGCCAACGCCAGGTCCTCCAGCGGCACCTGCGTCGCTATCGCACCCCAGAATCCTTCGCTGGCGTCCGTGTACAGGCACACCATCTTGTCATGATCTGAGTGAGCCAGTGGAACTATCCACTTCAGGGTCGTCTTGACCCGCTCAAAGCGTTCAAGGTGTTCATCGCACCATCCGACGGAACTCAGAGCGACCCGGGTCAGCGCGGTCTTCTTGCGAG
>NW_008580159.1:55007-56859 GCF_000520115.1 Aphanomyces invadans
TTGCGAAGAATCCTGTGTTCTAATTTATTCTGCAATTTGCCTCCAACCTTCCAGTCTCTTCCCCACCGCGTTATCCGGCTTTCTATCCGGATTCAGTGTTCCTCTGCAAAAAAGTACCGGAGTGGTTACATTTGGTGGCGCTTCTTGGTTCCTCATTGTCCCTGGGTGTCCCTCGGTGTCCCTTGTCCCTCGAATTACTGTCCTAATTATCCGGTAGTGTAGTCATTCAGTACGTCCCACGTCAAGATCCATCAATACAGTGAACCCTCAACGTTTGCTCGCTTTTCCAATTATAGATTATTCTAGGGACTCATGTGCACACGAAACAAATATCAAATGTTACAGGCGACTGGTGAACTACATCAGATGAGTAAACGAAAAATTGAATGGCCTGGGGTCAGAGGGAAGACCGCAGATGAATCCCCAAGCAGCCATCGACCAATTCATGGACGTCAGAACTTCGACTGCGTACAAGTTCTTCTGGTCGCTGTCTACAACACTGGTATTGCCTTCAATGACTTCAATGACATGATCCAATTGATGTCGTTTGTAGTGGCGCTTGAACGTCGCAATAATGCCGGCGTCCATCGGCTGCAAGAACGCAGTCGTGTTCGTCGGGAGCATCAAGAGGCGGGCGTTGGTAAGGTTGACGTCCAGTGGGTTGTGAGATGATGCGTTATCTAGGATGAGGAGGACGAACCTTTCCTCACTTGCCATCCGTGAGTTGAAGTTACTTAGCCGCTCCGAAAATAAGGCCATGGTTATCGAGGCCTTGCGATTAGAGTGGTACAGCAATCCCAATACTCGGCTAATCAAGCCTCCGAAACAACGCGGCTTCTTGGCTTTCCCAATGAACATCGGCTGCAATTTGTTGGTCCCGTCAGCGTTCGTGGCAAGGGCAACTGAACCCGGTTCTCGTCTTGCTTTTGGCCCGACCTCGGTTGATCGGCGATTGTAGTACGTGGTTGTGAGTGATAAAAAACTCTGGTTTCATCCATATTGTAGTTCTCGGAAGGGTTGAAACGACGGACGATATCTAGGATCGTGGCACCGGGCGTTTGCGACGGTTGTGGAACTTGGCAGACGCGGCTTCTCCGTGAAGACGGTATATTTTCAAGTTGTGGCGAATTTGAAGTCGGTATAACCACCCATTTGAACAACTAACGCGTCCACTTAGGTTCAGTTTTGTCGCGATACGCTGGCCCGCCCTGAGGATCAGTTCGCCCGTCACGCAAGCGTTCTTGGAATTGGCTGTTCGCACCCAGTTTGCGACTTCGCGGTCGTGTTCGGGGTATTTTGGTCGCTGATTGTTAAACCCACATTGCGCTGACTCCTCTTTTATGTTGTAGGACTCGATGGTCCGCTCATCCTTCAGGATTCGACGAATGGTCGTGACGTGGGCGGATTGGCCAAATTGCTGAGCCGCCCAGCGCTGGACTTGTGTGGCCTTGATAGACATATGAGCCTTATAAAACTCTCTAATCGAGTTCTTGTCGTGAATTGTCAATTTCTTGCTTTTGCTTCGCTTGTCCCCCATGTAAACTAATTTCGAAATGTTTGTGGTTCTCAACCTGGGGTCATTGCCGCCTCATGTTTGGATTTTCAAACGGAGCAGCCATGGCAAAAGGCCCTCAAATATTTGTTATCAAATAGAATTTTGTAGGGTATGAATTTATACCAGAGAGCAAACGTTGAAGGATCACTGTACAGTGATGCCTCCATTTTCCCAACCACCGAAGTCAATAAACAATGAAAGGAATAAGTTTACAAAGGTTTGGTACAACACATTCTGCAGACAATTCAAATGTATTCATTTAGCTGATCAAGACATCAATCGACAGTGCAGAGCCAA
>NW_008580159.1:62403-63546 GCF_000520115.1 Aphanomyces invadans
ACCGCAAGTTCCTTCCTCATTTTTCGGAAAAAGTTCTCCCGCTCAGCGCCCTGTTGAAACCCTCTACGCCATGGACATGGATATAAGCGCACAGCCAAGCCTTTTTGAGCATCAAGATCGCCTTGCAACAAGCGCCGGTGTTGCAATTGCCCAACTAAAACAAGTATTTTGTGGTTACTACGGTGCCTCTGGATTCTGCTGTGGTGCCGTTCTTTCCCAACTCGATGATGAAGGCAATGACCGACTGATTGCGTTTATGTCCAAACGCCTTGGACCCCATGAAGTGCAGTGGCCCGCGCATGAAAATGAACTTTATGCGATCAAGCAAGCGCTTGGAAAATGGCGTACGGAACACACTTCAACATTTACAAACGACAACTGCCTGCAAGTGGTTCATGAACACGCCCGTTCTCAATCCGAAGTTGACGCGTTGGCTTCATTTCTTCAGCGCATACGACTTTGTTTTGCACCATCGCCCTGGTAAACTCAACGTTGTGGCCGATGCTTTGTCTCGCCCGCCCCGGGATGTCCCTGCGTCGCATGCCACGATGATCCACCAAGTCCGCATCCATTCGTGTGGTCAACGCTGTGACTTGACGGCCTCTCGCCTTGATCACTTGACCGACCTTGTTGTCACCGCCGTCTCTTTGTCCATGCGTGAACTCGCCAAGCTAGTTGGCACTCCTTTTTCGGGGGAAGAATCGGTTGCTCAAAAGGGTGATTTAGTGCCTCAGCGACTGGTTACTAATCATGCAAAGCAACTCTCGTTCACTACAATTAACATGGACCCTGCCACCAAGAGCCGCTACCTCAAGGCGTACAAGAAAGATCCCGCCTGGAAGGATATTACAAGCGACGGAAGATTCGTGGTAAAGAACGACTTAGTTTTCCTTCGCACGAAAAACAAAGTTTGGAGACTTTGCGTGCTCAAGGACGATGATTTGCGAGCCGTAATCATTTCTCAAGCCCATGACTCAAGCTTAGCCGCTCACCTTGTAACTCGGCGAACTACCCTCAGTGTTTCGCAATGGTATTACTAGGATACTCTATTTGACGACGTAAAGCTTTACGTTGTCGCCTACGAAACGTGCTGCCGATACAAGACAAGTAGTTTTCGAGCCAATGGAAAGATGATCCCAACTG
>NW_008580159.1:63697-64006 GCF_000520115.1 Aphanomyces invadans
TCTCTTCGACCGCATGCATGGAAGCATCATTTTTACCAAGATCGACTTAGCCTCTGGATATCATCAAATGCTCGTTGTGCCCAGAGCACGCAGGTACACAGCATTGTGTACACACCTCGAAGTTTATGAATGGGTAGTTGCGCCAATGGGTATGGCAGGAATGCCTGGAACATGATCCCGTTTGATGCGACGCCTTTTTGACAAGTTCCCTTCGTTGTGGTGTACATGGACGACATTTGCATCTTCACCTCAATTGAAGATCACGCAAAGCATCTGCGAGCGATTTGTGAAGTCCTGCGTGAAGAGAAG
>NW_008580159.1:64106-66209 GCF_000520115.1 Aphanomyces invadans
GTTCTCGGAGGATATTGAATGTGTCTTGTTGCAATAATGGAGGCATCACTGTACTGTAGGTCCTTCTATTGGTGTAAGAGATACTTGGCAGTACTGATAAATCCATACTCAGTCCTAGTTGAATCAGTAGACACCTCGAAGCAAAACCCGTAAACCGGAGTAATTGCTAGCCAGCCAATCGGATCGCTCTTCGACGACCCTCGACAAGCCGAGCGACTGCCTCAAGACCTGAACGTCCTAACCAAGCACCAACTTAAGGTTATCCGGATAATCTGTGCCCTAATTCCGGAAGCTAAAAACTCCGACGCCCTCAACACTCTTCAAGCGTTCACGGACCTCGCCCTCAAGAGCAACGAAGAATTGGACGACTTCAACATCGGCTTTTTGGATTTCCATATCGGGCTGTACAAGAAAAAGCGCGAAAGAAAAGAAAAGGCAAAGCGGGAAGCCAAGTAAAAACGTTCCATTCAAGAGTAGACAGGAGGAAAAGTACACAAAAAACTGAGAAAAAAAGCAAAAAAATAGGAAAAGGCAATAGAAAAGAAAGAAAATAGTAAAAAAGAGAATAGATGGAACAAAACAAGATGGAACAATTTTTGGAGACCCTGTTACAAACGATCCAACGCCAACAACAAACTATGGAAACCGTCGCAGGAACGCAACGCCAACAACTCGTGGCCCAACACGAAGCCTCCGTGCGCCATATCGATATCTTGCGACGTCAAGAAATCAAGGTGGAAGGACTCAAGATGGCCAAATACTACGGAAAAATCGACGAAAGCATTAGCCTGTTTATTCACCAAGTGACGACCTACTTTCATGCGAAGAACATCGACCCGACTCAAGACGAAGTAACCCATGCCCGATGCATTGCAATGGTGGTTACCAATTTCCGAGGACTAGCTGCAGCATGGTATCAAGACCGATTGCGCACGACGAACAGCTCACCGAGCACACATATGTAAGAACTGAAGCAAGAACTTCGAGCCGAATTTGAACCTGAAGACCTTCAAGACCGCCTTCGCGACCAGCTGTATGCCCTGAAGCTAGAGCGTTGCCATGACTTAGCTGATTATGTTGGCAAGTTCAGATGCATTTGCATGCAAACCTGTGACATGACTGAACGAGACAAGGTCAGCCACTTCCAGCGAAGCCTCCGCACCCGAACACGAGAAGATGTACAGTACCGTCGATGCCCCAACGTGACAAGCGCCATCCAGACGGCCCTTGACTTTGAACGCGCTCACAGTTTTACGCTTGGAAATCGCCCCAGAGGAAACCATCATCAAGACTGACGCGACCATCGCCAAGGACATTACGGACGCAACCAAGGTCAACAAGATCGCCGTTACCAGTCAACGCCAGGACCAAGACACGGAAGCTTTCAGCAACAGCCGCGTCAACGAGAAGAAGACGACATGGAAGTCGATAACGCCCAAATGAAGAGGAACCCACGTGCGAACCAACGACCAAGAAGGAGATGCTTCAACTGTGGTAGAATGGTCCACAGAATCGCTGAATGTAGCAGCGCTAGACGAAACAACGAACTACGAGTACAAGTAGTAGTAGCCAGCCGACCAACACACCAACGTAGCAAGCAACCAGCGCCGACAGACCAGCCACCAACACAACGCTGAAGTGGAAGAAATTGAAGACAGCGACGAAGAAATTGAAGTGATTTCTGCGCAAGTGGCAGAAAGCAAGGACCAAGCCCGCGAGAACAAGCTGATGATTGCATATGGATCAATTGATGGAAAACAAGCACGAATTCTAGTTGAAATGGAGCAACGAATTCATTGTGTCGACCCAGACTGTGCGATGCATTCATCAAAAACAAGAAAGTTATCGTTGAAGGCTCTGATGGACACAGCTCTGGCCCCCAGCAAGTGAAGGAAGTTCAAGGATCAATCAAGTTCAATGGATGGAAGTTCTCCAACATGCCCTTTACGGAATGGGATTTGGGAGAGAAGAACTTTGACGCCATCCTGGGCCAGCCGTGGTTTATTCGCTACAACCCGCTCAACGCTTGGAGAAGCAAGAAGGTTCTATCGATCAATGGAGCAGAAGCCATCGATCAAGCGAACAATGGTTGGATTCTGAAGA
>NW_008580159.1:66309-66929 GCF_000520115.1 Aphanomyces invadans
ACATACCCAGGTGGACGACAGTCACTGTTGAATGCTACAGTATGTGGTCCACGTCGCGGGTTCAATGCCTTGCCAAGCCGAATCTTGCCGCGACCTCATATGGATATCGCGGCTTGTTCGAGAGCGCAAGATCTCTGCTTTGGTTGGGTCGTGTCTGGCTATTGTGAGCCTTTTGGTTGTTGAGACATGACGCGGCAAGATTGTCGGTTCCTCCGACGTACTTCAAACTACATGAAGTATCACTGCACTATCACTTGTTGCTGTTCTGCGCTGCAGAGCAGTTGGGGCGCCCGATCGTTTGACCAACTGGAAGCCACGGTAGCTGTCTAGTACCGTGGTGCTAGTAGTACTGTGGATGACCTAGTTGTGCAGTACTACTATAAGACTCTAGTCAGTGGCTACGTAGCTCGTGGGCCCTCAGCCCTCTGAAGTAATACAGTCTTGGATTTGCCTTACGAAGAAGGCAACTTTGTGGTCGAAAGCCATGAAGGACAAACAGTTGCCAACTTGGTCTTGACTCGCTTGCTCGCGCTTGCTTGCCGACTGCCGTCGATCAATACACAGCCGCATGCGGTCATGAGATATGACACGTGTCTGCGTGTCGATTGGGACAGCAAAGT
>NW_008580159.1:82499-87580 GCF_000520115.1 Aphanomyces invadans
AGTTGCATGTAGTAACTCAATTGTGCTCGATATGGGCTAGTAGTCTTTGGCGCGAGCTTTGGCGTTAGGGTGGTCGTAAGCGGGCACGCGTTCTCCAGCGACGTGCATGTTGTGGACACGATTCAGGGTTGCACATACTCGATAGCAATCAGACGAGCACGAACCGGCCTTACCCGAGATAGTATGGTTGAACACAAAGAAGGAAATATACAATGCAGCTATGGATAGTACATTCGGGCCACGACACAAGAATGCACACTTGTGCTACGATGATTAAATTCTGCTAGCCCTCAGTTCACGCCAAAATCTACGCTGGCAACGTATTAATGGCAAGAACACTGCTCCTAAAACATCCCGTCGCTACGCCAAGAACGGTCCCACATTCTCCACAGCATCTGCAGACGATGCCGAGATTTTCAAACGCCCACCTTGACGAGCTCACACAACAGATCGAATCTCTCCACCCCAAAAGCCGCATGTTTCCTGCAATTAAACTTGCCCTGTACACGAAAACACTGCCAGTCATATTCCACGACAAACAAGGCAAAATCATTCTTAACCGCAGAAAGGAAACATCTACAATTACTTTCCACTTCGAAGGGCAGTTCCACGACCCCAAGAGAGAAAATAACAGCCCCGATTTTACGAAACATGCCCTCAGCAACCCCATCCTGCCACAAGAGCCTTCCCGACTCATCTGAATTCCACCGGACAACTACGAGTTGACGATTCACCGTAAGTAATAGCTCTTGCGTTGAGTATGCATTAAGTGACTTACGAAGGAAGAGGAGCAGCATGAAGAAGGCCACATGCTTGAATTCAACGATTCTAGACTATGGCGTCAGCCATCGGAAGGATGTGCTTGAGTTGAAATAAATCCTGTGTTCTAATTTATTCTGCAATTTGCCTCCAACCTTCCAGTCTCTTCCCCACCGCGTTATCCGGCTTTCTATCCGGATTCAGTGTTCCTCTGCAAAAAAGTACCGGAGTCGTTACAAAACGCGTAACAAGTCCTCATCAACCTCATGGACATCGGAAGGCCAAACGATCCCTCTCCTGAACAGCCTCGCCTCAAAGAAGACGGCTGTGAGATTCCTACGGGACGAAAGGAGGCGACGCCGATGGACATGAGTGCCGCTGACGCGGACTCTCCGCGCGCGCTTCAGCGTAAACGAGGCTTGGATTACTGAATCCAACACCACGCTAACTCACCCGAGCAGCACGAACCCGAAAAGCGTAGCCGCGCTGAGTATGGGGCACTGACGCCTACCTAATGAGGAAACGATCGACGGCCTGTTGTATTCGGACTCCACCTCGGGTTACGGAATGGATCACTCCATCGACGACAACGGGGAGTCCCTTAAACCTCGAAGCTCTTCGGAAGCAGTCGCACCCCTGCACCTAGACAAAGAGGCAGGCACACCCACGCTCACGGGGACGACCATATCTTCTACTTGGGCGAAGGATCGGCCTCTGTGGCGGTATCAACACCGGGCATGATTCGGGCACGATTTTACGATTCGAAACCTTGCTCGAACCTGAATTGATGGCACCTACTAACACAGACCTGGGTCTGTGGACCTTATCTGACTCCTTAATTTCGGATACAAGGGCTATTGCTCGTCGTCCAGACCAAGAACTTCCTGGTCACGAGATGCAGCTCGTCGCCACACACCGCCGGTTACCCTACAACGCTGACTTCTTTCGCACCGCATATGAGTGCTTTGAATCGCTTTGGTGTCGGCCTGTTGGAGGCGCCTGGCGTCGAGAAGCGTACTCTCTCGAGTGTAGTACACTTCGACCGCCCACACGGGATTCAACATTCGACGCCCAGCCTAGAAGCACCGCCTGCCTCGCCAGCCGACCCGACTGACTTGGCCCTCTCGACGCCTGACTCCCCGGCTGACGTTCACTCGATCAGCAGTTTTGTGGCAAGCGTGGCCCAACTCGAGGCTCCACATGCCCAACCTGCTCTTGCTTGGAAAGCTCGCCCGAGTGACCAACCAACTTATTACGTTCACAGATCAGTCAAAGGAAGGGGCACCTGTGTGCATTGGACTCACCTGTTCACGCTCCTACTGACGACGTCGACATGGGTCCAATCGAGGAATGGCGACACCACACCTTGACGATTTGCGAAACGGATATGCCGGAAATCTCCGACCGAATCCATGCGTTACAAAACTGGATCATGATGCGAGCACGAAATCTCTAACCTCGCTCGCGAAACCACCGACCAACTCTCGACATTGCGTACCTCGACTGTTGACCATGACAACAGACTTTGCAATGTGATGCGTCGCTTGTCGGACTCTGAGAACCTCATGTCAGTGGGCTTATCGGACTCTATTCGTCTGATTTCGGAAAGGACGAGTCTCATGAACGACGATCAGCTCACAACCCGTTCAGAATTCACCACACAGCTATCGTACTTGCAAAAGGATGTGTTTCAACGTCGGCAGCAATATACTGAGGCCGCTAGTCTGAATTCGCAGTTGTGTCAGGAGATTCAACAACTTCGTGAAGACGAAACGCCTCGCGATCTAGTTGAAGCTGCGGCGAACTCACAAAAGATAACAATTTCCGATTTGGCGCACTCCTTGCAACATCAACTTGAGAGTGGTCTCTGAGTCCAAGAAGTTCACATCTCGACCAAACTTTCGAGCCTCTACGATCGCGTCGAAACACTCGGACGCGACCTCAATCTAAGCGCCTCGAACCAGAAGCTACACGTCGACAAATCCCGCCAATACATGCTGCCTTCCAGAACTCGAAAACCCAACTCCAAGAGCTAGTTGCCGCTCTTTCGAACGAGAAGGGGTTACTCCAGGACCGAATCCAGCTGCTCGAGACACGAATCGATCAGCAACAACTCGACTTTGCTGCACGACTCGACAAACTCGAATCGAAAGCCTTATCGGCGGACACTTCTCGATCCACACCAGCAGCGCGTCAACAGCTTGAACAACCAGACGACCGTCCGATCAACGGAACTCAAGTCAGCTATTTTCTAAGATGACGACTGAGCTCGAGGACGTTAATGACGCGGTAATGGCCTCCGAACACTCGAAATCGTTTGGACTCGCCGTGAAATACACTTACGTCCCCACGTCCGACAAAAAAGCCCAAAGCGAATCCTAGACCAAGCGGGTTGTTGCCAAGGTCGACTAGATTGGGTGCTACACTGGCGACAACAGTGGAAGTTACATTGGCCGACTCTGACTACGAAACTGATGTTTTGGACGAACTACACTCCTTTGTCATGCACCCATACGACGCACGTGTCTCTTACGCCGCACCTGATGCTAAAGCAACCTGTTACCCCTTCCGACTCCCTACCTCAAGGATATCCTTTCGTGAACTCCTCTCCTCGGGAGGACATGCTGCGTACCGCTCGGATTGACCGCAACGTCCAACGTTGTGCTGCTTAAGCCGACCCGGCATACTTTGACGACATGTTCTCTAATTCTACGCGGTCATGTCGCGCACTGGCTCATATGAGCCTAATCTGCCCTTCCAGGTCACATCGAGCGGCAGACCCGTTCGTACACGCTTACGTAAACGGCGCCAAGGCCACCACTCTCATTGATACTGGCGCTAGTGTAGCAGCTTTATCAGCGCCATGTGTTGGGTTCACCTAGGATGTCGACCACTCATGCCAAGTCTGATTTTGTCTCAGTCGACAACTCCAAGCTCGACATGCTTGGACGCACCAATTTTCCATCACACTGGCCAGACGGACTGTAGAATTCCGTTCTGGGTGATGTCCACGGCGCTCACGGACTGTATCGTCGGCATAGACTTCCTACGTTACTTGGGAACAGTCATCAATCTGAGCAACAATACACTATCTCTACAAGATGGCGACCACATCATGTTACTTGACCAGATACCTGATACTGTGTTGGACCCCCACCCAAGTGGTATGGCCATGTCTTCGGTCACTGTTACCATACCGGCCCGTTCAGTACAATGGATCCCTTGCACCGCTGGACTGGGCCTACCAAACCACTCCACCTTCATGATGGAGCCCTTAACCACTTCTCTGCTTCAGTCTACGGCCGCTCTGTACCGTACGACGCCGGAACGTACGATCCTGTTGGAGGTCATGAACCCGTTAGTCACACCTGTCCACCTACCTGCGCACACACCTTGGGTACCTGGACCTCTCCTCCTGATGATTGCGTCGAGCTCTTAGATCGTACGACCATGTCGGGAGGTTCATATCAGTTGCCGCATGAGTTTGATGATGCCTTCGACGCAGACACCGGACCCGGGAGGGTCCTCACTCAAACGGGGGCCTGGACTTGCCAGCCCAGTACAAACGACGGCAGCGCAAGCCTAGGAAATACCCATCGACTGGGCGGAATCCAGCCTAAGCATCGAGCAACGCGAACTTCTATACAAGACCCTAATGAAGTTTGCGGACATCTTCGTGGATACCTCCAAGTCCCTCATCATACCCTCCTCATCGAGGTTAGCATCGACACGGGCGATAGCCCCCCGATCCGAAGTGCACTTATCTCACTTCCAAGGCGGAGGGCGACATCATCGAGGCCGAGTTGACGACCTCTTGGATGTCCTTGGGCGGGCCAAACTCTTCTCAACGATGGACATCGCCTCTGGTTACTGGAACGTTCCAATGGCCGAGCACAGTGTAGAGAAGACCGCGTTCACGTGCAAGTATGGTCTGTACGAATGTCTGGTGATGCCGTTCGGACTGTGCAATGCAGTCCCGCGCTTCGAACGACTGATGGAACACATCGTAATTGACTACAAGTGGAGGACTTGCCTGGTGTACCTCGATGGCTACATCGTCTTCAGCGACGATTTTGGATGTCCAAATGCCAATGGGTCGCTCACCAGTCCCCTTCCTCCCCTACATAGACAGACTATCACTTGACTGTTCAACACGGGGACTCGGTCAGGCAACCACAAACTTGTCACGGGGATTTCCGTGAAAAATACCTTGGTACGTGTGGCGTGGGCAAGCGCGAGAATAAGAACACAAATAGGAGTCTGTATTCCCAGGCAAAATGTAAAGTCAAGTTAAATGTTATCGTCGCCTATCTTCGTCTGGT
>NW_008580159.1:97214-98365 GCF_000520115.1 Aphanomyces invadans
GTGGACTCACACATCCACGATCCCGGATTAGGACACTAATCCCAGACTAGGAGTAAAAGACCGTCACTCCGACACGCACCCTACGGGACATCGGTATCCCGTAGAAGCCACATCGGTAAACGCACCGCGACAAACTCGCGCGATGGGCCATGGAACTACAAGGACTTGACTACACAGTAATCCATCCGTCGGGTGAACTTAATGGTGCTGCAGATGGTCTCTCCCGAGGTGCATGCCCTGTGGTGGCACGCAGCGTTATGTGCTTGACCAGCGGTACTACGCAGAATGATGTGAGTACCACGCCTCCTCAGGAGCTTAAGGCTGTATCAGATGCTCAACCAAAGTTGCCGAACCCTATCGAGCTGTTCGATCGGCGAGGACGACCCTCCTCGAGGCTGTATAGCAAACAAGCCAAAGACTCTTGGATCGTGGCACTGCGAGAGTACCTAGATGAAGAAGCGCTACCGATCGATTCGCACCTCCTTAAATTCGTTACGAGGAACGCACAACAGTACACGATCAGATAAGGCACGGTATACCACTACGTTACTACCAATGCGGAACCCCGAGCTCATCGTGGCGCCCGTGATCCCCTTCACCCTAGTGGAAGAAGTCCTACATGCGAGTCATGCCTCACCGTTTGCTGGACATATTGGATTCACAATGACGCATGAACGAATTCGCCGAACGGCCTACTGGCTGGACAGGCAGCAGGATTGCAAGGAGCACGTCTCGAAGTGTCCCGACTGCAACCGTGCCAAAGGAGGGCGACCGTGGCGGCGAGGCGAGATGCAACGCATGCCGGTATATTATCTCATAGGACCGTTTAGTCTGATGGTCGTGAACGCCCTCGGACAGCTACCTGCCTCAAACTAAGGCAACAAGTACAGTCAACGACAGATTTTAAGGGACAACTTGTGCTTCGAATTTCTGATCACAGCCAAAATTCATTGGTAGAAGTACTTCGAAGTTCGCTGAAATCTGCAGCCAACCAGACAGCTCGTTCGGCGTCACGGAGTTTGTGCATGTAGGCCACGAGTGCAGCAGAGTCGGGTATCTCCTGTGGGCGGCCAGCACCACTGAGATTGAAACGTTTTAGTGGGCTGTCTTGCAGCAAGAGTTGAGGGGCCTGCCGTATCCACCGGGCCACA
>NW_008580159.1:102976-106069 GCF_000520115.1 Aphanomyces invadans
CTGCTCGCCTTGCCGACTTCTAAGTACCAGGGTATTTTTAACCAATGTAATTAGATGCGTTTCAATTTTGTCCAATGATGTGAAATCACGACAGTCAAAACCGGAAAACGAAAATATGAATCGCGACAATAAAAACCGGACAGAGGTAGTACTTCACTCGGTGGGTGGAAGCCTTTGCCGTACCGGACTTGAAGACGTCCACATTCGCTCGAGTTTTGATCGACGAAGTTCTTTGCCAATTCGGTGTCCTGGAAAGGTGTGTGCTGACTGATCGTGGATCCAACTTCGTGCCCGAACTCGCTACCTCCATGATACCATATGACTATGCTCTGAAACTTGGAACATTTAGCCTAGAGGCGCTTGACGTCCCTCTAGTGAGACACCTTCATGTTAGATAGCTACATCCTAATCACTCTTTATCCTGCACGTTGGGATTCACTTACTTCCTTCCATCTTGCGCTACTCTTGGTAAAGACGAGAATTTCCGACCCTGAAGTTCAGTCTCCTGAACTTCCTCTTAATTAGTTCCCATGTGATCGTCACAGTGGCCCCACAACAAGGAACCGCACAACGACGCTTCCCTGACCAGTTACTGCTGTGGTAAACGTCGGTAGTCCTGCCGTGGCTTTTCCAATGTGTATTGCTTCTCTCCATTTTCAATACACGTTTTTTTTCGGAATCAATTGGTTTACACCCAACTCGCCCACGTGCAGGACTCTACCTTCACATGACCCCTTTCATCGATCCCTTACTTGGATTCCAAGATGAACTTGACCACCCCCAGAATCTTCGGCTCCATGAGTGCAATGATTCAATGATTGCATTCCAGTACCCCTGAAGGCAGTTGGAGGGACAGGTAGCGAGGAGAATCACGGAGTTGCGGAGATCGGGGTTTTTGAGTAAAAGGAGAAGAGAAGTGAGGAGTGAACGGTGGGCGAACCCTATCCGTCAGTGTAGACCAACTGGCCAATGAGGTCACGACATCCTAACGATGTGACGTGGCCTTCGCTGCAACTGACTACTACATGAGGAAAAGCCTCTAGAAGACACAAAACACCTCCTTCCATTGCAGGACCATCCTGCAACCTGATGGACAGGTAGTGGGGGTGTTCTCGACAGAACCGGGTGTTCTGACTAAGGAGACCACCACAGCAACTGACACAGGAAACCTTTATAAAGATGTTCGTTGTTGGCCAGCTGTCGAGACATCGTGATGGGTATTGTTGATGTGGCCAGGAAAGATCGTGCATGTGACATACTGCGCACGAGCAACCGATCTGAACACGATGTACGAGATGAACTTACCACCCATCGCGCGCGTCTCGAGGCTACCGTGTAGTGTATATTATTCCAGACACCCAGGCGACATTTGTCCGACGTTGGGAAGGGTTCAGGTTTATTTATTCAGGACATACAAACTTTGATATATTCAAAATTGCCCAGGCATCAAGCAACAATATATATCAGTTGTCAAACGAAATAAATCTTCGAGGGCAAATAAGAATGAGAGGAAGAATACCAAAAGTATTGAATACAAATGCATGGGGAATATTTTGATCTGTCTTAATTCGGCTCGGACGAGTCAGCCTCATCAAAGCAGTCAATATCTTGATCAGGATGAATGGTATCCTCAATGGCCATGATCGTGAACAACTCACCCAGTGTAGAGTCATCCAAAACCCCGACGTCTCCAGATTCTTCCTCTTCTGCCAGCTCGTACACGCGCTGTTGGCCATTGCCTCAATATGCTGACGTCGTGCCATCCATGCATACACCTTCTTTCTCGTGCTTTCTCGCTCCGTAGCGGTTGCGTCTGCACGATAGGTGTCGAGAAAGGAACACATACCAATCTCAGACACTTTGATTATCGCTTCCAGCCGGTGTTTGTAGTCTACGATCTTGTTCTTGAACTGCTTTGGCATGGACTTGCGTCCGTACTTGAAGGCTGGTCGACCAGGCGACTTTCGTCTTGCGAGGACTGCACTTGTATCGTCAGCCATGGCTTGGAAAGTGAGCCTACGGACGCGCCTCATCTACGCGCGCCAAATAACCTTCGAAAATTAAATTTGTCTCTATACATTAATATTTAATGTGATTATACAGTGTTTATTAGGTATAAGAGGTTTGTTAAGGCGCGAAGGGGCTTTTGTGCAAGTTGATATATCTTACAAGGCAAAATATATTTATTCAAGGAGGTGTCCTGAATATAAAAGGTGTCTTGAATTATATACGCAACACGGTACTGACCACGAAGGCGGGGTGTAGATAAACAGCGTGCATCTTGCGTCCCCGGCGATGTTGGCCCTCCCACGCGTTCTTGTGTAGTTGAAAGCCCCTTCCTCACGTTCTAGTGGTGTTGAATGTGGCCAAGGTGGTCGGGGGCGGCGTTGCAAGCCCCCCCCCCCTTCCCACGCGTTCTTGTGGTGTTGAAAGCCCGTACCACAAGTATTTATGGCGGTGACAGCCCTTGGACAATTGCTGTTGAACGGCACTCGCGAGTGAAGCTCGTGTTCTGGAATCATTTTCATTTCGCAATTGCCCTCCGGACAACAATAGCAGCAACAAAAATGGCAGCCACGTCCAACTTCACCAGCAAGACGATCGTTGACCGTGATCGAGGGGGTTGGCAACTTGATGGGCCCGAGTGCGGACCAGACACTGTTGACGCACACGAAGACGAGGAGCTGCCGGGCGCGACTTTGCACGAACGGTTGGATGCACCAGAGGATCAACCTGGCGACGAAACAAGTTCGGAGGATGACACGTGCGAAGGTGGTCGCGTTGGTGACGTTGCCGCCGTGTTGATGGTCTAGGGCAACAAGATCGCGACGAGTTGGGATATGATGACCTTGTTGCACGCGAGGTCGTCGATTGCCATGGCCGCAAAGGCGGAGATCCACCGGTCGGGGTTGTGCACGAACGGTTGAGTTGGAGGGGCAGGTAGCGAAGGGAAAACACGGAGTTGAGGAGATCGGGGTTCTCGTAATAGAAGTAGAAGTAGAAGTGAACGGTGGGCGAAGCCCATCAGTCAGTGTAGGCGAACTGGCCAATGAGGTCACGACATCCTAATGATGTGACGTGGCCTGACGACGA